>NC_056743.1:1072867412-1073167412 GCF_019279795.1 Protopterus annectens
CAACAAGGCTGAGGAAGTTCTTAAAAAGATGGAAGATAAAGCTAAATCTATGCAAACAGTCAAAGATTTCTTACAAGTTCAGCCTCCTAGATTTAGTAGGCACTGGCCCTCTAAGAATTGGTCCTTTCCTTCCAGGTCTTCTCAAGCCAAACCCAGACACAACAGAAACCCCAGGATTCAGTCCCAAGGGACACACAAGACTAAGCATTGGGGGGTTTCCACACCCAAATCTGGGAGTAGTAAGACTCCTCCCTATGGAGAACTGTCTCAATGACTTGCTTTTAAAATTTCCAAGCACTTCCCAACTGAATGCTCCTATAAAAAAAGCTTGGTCTGCAGGCCAGAAACTGGGAACTCATTACCCAGGACAAATGGGTTTTACATATAGTGTCCCAAGGATACAGATTTCACTTCCACATGTTGCCAACTCCAAGCGGGTGGCCAGATCTACCCCCAAATCAGTGGGTAGAGGCCCAAAATCAAGTACTCTCTGTCTTAAACATGGAGGCTATTAAGTTGGTATCAGAAGAGGAAAATGGGCAAGGTTTTTATTTGAGACGTTTCCTGGTACCCAGAAAAGGCAATACATGGCGTCCTATCCTGGACCTTTCTACTCCAAATACCTTCCTGGTGATTCCAAAATTCAAAATGCTGACTCTTCACCAGCTGCTTCCTATGCTAGGCAACGATGCATGGTTAGCAACACTAGACTTAAAGAAGCATACCTGCACATCCCTATCAGGGAGTCTTGCAGAAGATACCTATGCTTCAAAGCAGGCTTCATGTACTGTCAGTTCTGTGCACTGCCCTTTGGCTTATCTTCTGCGCCCGGGGTATTCACAAAGTGCCTAGCTTCAGTTACTGCATTTTGCAGGCAAAGAAATATTCAAATATATCCATACCTGGACGATTATCTAATTCAGGCAGAAAGCCAGGACATACTTTTGAATCATCTGGCCTTTGTTCGAAGGGTACTGACTTGTCTGGGGTACACCATAAATGAAAAGAAATCACACCTGGTACCCTGTCAACAAATTATATTCCTGGGAGCAAGCTTGAATACAACTTCCCAGATGGCTTTCCTCAAGCCAGAGAAACTGATTAATTTGACAACCTACTTCAAACAAGTGGCCACAAAAACCCAGCTGTCTGCAAGGCAAATACTGTAAGCCTTGGGGTTCATGGCCACCTGCATTCTTCTAATTCCATATGCAAGGCTGCATATGAGGAAACTACAATGGTATCTCAAAAGCCTACGGTATCAACATTCACAGGATCTAGAAGAAAGGATTCCTATCATACCTTGCCTACGCCTAGAGTTCCTTTGGTGGGCAGAGGCCTACCACCAAAATTGGGGAATACCATTCACACTACCCCCTGCCACCCAGATTTTAACAACAGACGCATCAGACTATGCATGGGGGGCTCACCTGGCAGGGAAGTGCATTCAGGGCAAATGGAACCCAAGTCAAATGCACCTGCACATAAATCAAGGAAATGTTAGCTGTACAGAATGCACTGTGACAGCCTTCAAGGACCACATTCTTCCAGGACAACTAATGGTAAAGACGGACAACACCATTGTGATGTGGTACATAAACAAGCAGGGGGTACACATTCTTACCCCCTCTGCAGACTAGCCATGGCATTGTGGAACACAGCCTTGAGCTACCAAGTGAATCTACAAGCTCAATTCCTGCCAGGAAAACTAAGTACACTGGCAGACGGTCTAAGCAGAAACCTCATGGACCCACACGAGTGGAAACTGGAACCAAGGATTTTCAACATGTTAACAAGCAAATGGGGGAGTCCAGATATAGACCTGTTCGCCTCCCCCAGGAACCATCAATTGGACAAATTTTGCACAAGGATTCCCCACAAGCTAGCTTAGAAAGTGGATACTCTATCCTTCAGCTGGAAAAACCTATCAGTCTATGCCTTTCCTCCTCTACCTTTGCTCTCCAAAGTACTACTAAAAATCAAACAGGACAAGCCAAGAACGATTTTAATTGCACCAGACTGGCCTCGCCAACACTGGTACCCACTCTTGCGCAGTGTGTCACGCTCGGCTCCATGGCACCTGCCTCAGATTCCTCCCCTGTTGTCTCAACAGGAGAACCAGATTCTGCACCCTCAGCTGCTAACCCAGAACCTAGCAGCCTGGTTAATTATCTAATCTCTCCTTTACCATCCCTCAGCAAATCAGTGATGGATATCATTTTAGAGGCAAAGAGGCCCTGTACCAGAAAATCCTATGCTGCAAAATGGAAAAGATTTTTTGCCTGGGACCAGTCTCAAGGAATGAACGCAGCAGTGCCCAATTTACCTCCAATTCTACAATACTTGACTGAGATGCTTCATAAGAGCTTGTCCTTTTCCTCCATCAAAATTCATGCCTCAGCCATTTCAGCTCATTTTAGCACGGAGCCTCCCCTCTTCTCTCACCCACTGCTCAAACAGTTCCTCAGAGGGGCAAAAAACAAGGCCACCCAGGAGAGCTCCAACTCCAGCCTGGGATCTGAACTTTATCTTGGAGAAACTCACTCTTCCTCCTTTCGAGCCAGCTGCTACTGCATATTTAAAATTTATTTCCTGGAAAACATTCCTTTTAGCTATCACTTCTGCAAGAAGGGTATCTGAATTACAGGCCCTTATGGCAGTGGAACCTTTCATCATCTTTCATGCAGACTGGGTGTCCCTCAGAACCAATCCCTCCTTCATTCCTAAGGTGGTATCCAGTGTGGCTCTTAATCAGTCCATTCATTTGCCTACCTTCTTTCCTAACTCACAGAACAAACGGGAACAGATACTATACTCTTTAGATGTGTACAGACAGCTTAGATTCTGCTTGGACAGGACTAAGCCTCAGCGGAAATCTGAACAACTGCTGGTGGCATTTGCTGCAGGAACAGAGGGAAAAGCTATTTCAAAACAAACCATTTCAAAATGGATAGGCCACTGCATTCTTTTCTGCTATAAGCACCATGGAAAACCTATCCCACAGGGCATCAGACCCCATTCAACCAAGGCTGCATCTACCTCTACAGCCTTTCTCAGTAATAGGGACATCCTAGAGGCTGCTCCCTGGAGTTCTGTACATACTTTCACCAAGCATTATCATTTACCAATTTTCTCTAAATCCAGAACTGGTTTTGCCACTGCAGTCTTGCAGGGCCTTGTAGCTGGTCCTAATTCTAGTTAAATTCCTCCTCCCAACCTTAGCTTTGGGAATCTACCCAAATGTAATGTCTGCAACAGTGAAACATGAAGAACATAGTACAGTTGTGTACACTTGCCATAAATGTAGATGTTCGAGTGTATTCACCGTTGCAGTCCTGGTTACCCTCCCTCCAGCCCCCTTTCTTCTTTCGACTATACCTCTACTCTTATTTACTATGCTCAAAAAGCTTTTTGGTGTATTTGCTTTTTTGTTGAAGGTATATCCTTATATTTATAGATTTAATTGTTTCCCATTAGGGGTCACCTGACATCTGGGGCAAGAAAAACTGATGTAATGGCGTCGGCTGCATGTTTTATACCCCTGACGACTTGACGTCATGGAAGAAGGGACAGCAACCGACGCAGGCCCCAAGACTTTGCTAATCAGGCTGACTGAGGGCTACTTGCAAGCAGATAACCCAAATGTAATGACTGTAACAGTGAATACACTTGAACATCTACATTTATGGTAAGTGTACACAACTGTACTTTCCTCAGCCTTTGTTTTACCAGTATAGGCATGCTAGCAATCCATGTCAGAGCTGTCTGGTTAGTTTGTTTGCCTCTTAGCTGATGCTGTGCTTAATGTCTTGCTAAGGCCTAGCTAGCCAACATACTAGCATTCATAGACACTCTCCAATATTGTTCTCTGATCATCAGTACAGAAGGCTGTGTTATGTTTGTGTGTCATGTCTTTGCTGTGTGTTTATACAGCCTCTGGTCTACAGGCGTGGCACAAATGTTTTCCTTCAAAATGGTTATCATGATTTTCCTTACAGTTATGACAGAGCAGTAGTTTCCAGGTTCTGTTTAGTTGCCACTTTTTATGAAAGGTAATTAGATTTGGATTTTTCCAGTTTAAAGTACTTTACATTCATATGGCCTAGGCAGTTAGTGGCGTTACAGGTACTCTTCTTTGTTTATTTTATGTCACACAGTTTTATTGATTTTGTTGTGAAGAGTTAAAACAGTAACACCATGTCAGCCTATTAGAAATTCAGTTAGGATCACTTTCTTTTTACATTAATCCCTACAGTGTAGGTTTCAACAGTATGGTGCATACTAGTGTAGTAGAGCAGACAACATGACAGAAAGCTGAGAGGAAATGTGTCTGCATTGAGTGTAGTATGGATGTCTATGCAGAAAGCAAGTTTGCTGAGGTAATACTTAAATCATGTCTGAAAACGATTAACAGACTAGTTCTTTAATCAGGTGTCAAGTAGTAAATAATTTATGACATGAGTTGCCAGTAATGTATGTTATATACATATTCTTTGACTATAGGCATACATTAAAGCCACATTAGAATGTGATAAAAAAAGACCAAATTTTCAGTGACATTTGTATGTGGTGCTGTAGATTGACAATTTTTTGAGTGGAATTTTGATTTGACAGTTTTTTACTTGATAGTTTTTCACTGTTGTTGACAAACATCCTAAAATTTCTTTCACTGAAGGTACTGGGAGATAAAAGTTTCAGTGTGCCATGAAATTGGTGCTCAAGTGCTATGACTCTTGCACCAGAGAGACCACTACACAAGGTAAACATTGCCTAGCTTTTTCTTCACCCTGAGGTAGCCCCTAACTATAGTTGATTTGTTTCTTGGCAGTTTTTCCAAAAAAAAAATAGCTCCTGCAGTCCATTAACTCAATAGGCTTGCCACAGCTAATTACTAAGTTGTATTTATCTTTTAGGTAGTGTAACATTTCAAAGTTGTGTGCTTTTGGGTATAGCATTGTGATCTATCTGCAGTGGTACAGTGGTAGCGTTGTTACCTCACAGCAAGAGGTTCTCCTGTTCGATTCTTGGCTGGAGTGCCTCCTGTGTGGAGTCTGCATGTCCTCCCCGCAGTCGAGTGGCCTCCGAAATACATGCGTGAATGGGCATGCCTTCGCTGAAGGTTGGACCTCGGGCTGGCAGCTTGGCACCATAAAAAAAAAAAATCAACTGCCAATCTTTAGCGGACTGGAGTTCCACTGTGGTGACCCCTAACCAGGAAAAAGCCGAAAAGACAAACAGCATTGTGTCACTTACATTGTACTTGTTTGCATTAAGAAAGTTACCATTGTTGCACCTTGACTTTTTTCGGATTGTGAGGTTGTGCTGTAATATTTCTGAAAGGTGAGATGTAGCCAGTATCCATTTTTAGTCAACCAGACAGTAACATTACTGGTATCTTCTTTTTGCTAAAAAAGACACTGCTTGCAAGTTGTCACTTTTGTGCTTTTATTTAGTTGAAGGTTAAATGAGCTGTTTTCTTTAAGTACCACCATCTTTTGCATAATTTGCATTATTACTGATTTGAGTAAAAATCAGAGCAAACGTCATTATTGAATTGATGCAGATGTACTGTGGTGAGACAGCAATTGAGTAGTTCACACTGCCAGACAATTTTGTCTACCTTTGGTGCTGCAAGGTCTTTGTTAGTTGACTGATGCCCTTTATTACAAGTAATTTGGGGTATAAAACACCATCCTGTAGAGAGTTCAATATTGCTCATCTCTGTACTTTCCTTGCATTTGTGTCATATGAGCAAGTCAAGAGTTCTAAGATTAGAATCGTGTATGGAACTGAAACTTCTTAAACACAAAATTATAGTTATTGTATATATATATATATATATATATATATATATATATATGTGTGTGTGTGTGTGTGTGTAAATATGCATGTATATGTGTGTGTGTGTGTGTGTGTGTGCATATATATATATATATATATATATATATATATATATATATATATATATATATATATATATATATATATATACTTTTTGTTTTTGGGAGACGCTAGATGTAATCAACTTTACAGCACTTTAGTACCATATGGCATACAAAACATAAAAAAAAAAAAAAAAAAAAAAAAACCTGAAAAATCATTTTGCACTGTAGAAGTCATTGACAGAAGTATTTAAATGAATGTACCACTACTTTAGTTTAATCGCCTGTAGTCAGCTGGATAGTGCGTAGTATAAGTGAATAGTAATGTCTAGAAAAATCAGACCATGAATTTCATGGATAATTAAGTCGGGCTGCATTGTCTTGACCACTTTTAATTTTTAGACTTTTTTCAAAACTTTCCATTTCCTGACAAAGAACTGGATTTCACTCAAATTTAAATATATTAATTTTTCAACTGGCCAAGTGAACTGGTCATCATGGACCCTTTTCAACCATACCCCAGGCCACTAGGGAAAAGGTAACGTCAATATGTATGGATAGAGTAGCCAGTCAATCAGCATGTTTTTAGAAAGAAACCAGGGTATCTGGAGAGAACCCCGAAACCCCTTACAGACATGAAGAGAACAGAAATCAGGGCTCAGTACTGGACCTTGGAGCTTTGATCAGAGTACTTAACTAGTTAGCCACTGTATTGACCTCAGGCTCTTGAGTGCTTCTGCTAATAGCTTGTGGGAACTCCCTTATTGTTCCTTTGTGAATAATGACAAATTCAGTTTTTAATTACCTTTATGTTCATTCAGCTTCAAATTTATTAATCCTCACTCTTCCTATATTTGTCTTTTTTCTCCCTTAAGTACTTTTTCGTCATTTGCTGCTGTTATTCACTGATTGACATTTGAACTTGACAGCCATGTTGAACTGCACCAATATTACCAAGGGAAGAT
This sequence comes from Protopterus annectens, assembly GCF_019279795.1. Classification (NCBI taxonomy): domain Eukaryota; kingdom Metazoa; phylum Chordata; order Ceratodontiformes; family Protopteridae; genus Protopterus; species Protopterus annectens. The sequence continues at coordinate 1,072,874,260 of NC_056743.1, forward strand.
CTTTGGAAGGCTTTACCTGCAATGCCCATTATAATATGCCAGTCTTGTACGTGTAGCAGCACTCTGCTTTGATATTTGTAACTCAAGTGTTAGAGATTTGTATAGGTACTGTACAGGAGAAAAAATATAGCTCAACTGCCTTTTCCAAGTAATCTTCAGATAGTACTGTTGTGTTAGTAACATTCCATGTGTACTAACTGTACGTGTTTCTATCCTGTTCAAGCATTAGTAGACTTGGTGTTGACCCCACTACCAGTTTCTTTTCTATTAAAAAACACCGTCAGGTCATTGCTTTGAAATAAAAGAAAATGTCATCAGTTTTTATATGTCTCTGCAGTGAGTAAAATTGTCAGGCATTATCCTTACCCCAACTCATTCACATCCACACAGCACTTGTTTGCCATTGGCAATTGCAGTCTGCTTTCTTCTTGGTCATTTATATTTCTATGGGAATTTTAACATATAGCCACAGCTTGGCCATTTTATAACATTTTATTCATAGAGTTTCAATTTTACAGCTGCAGTCCCTCATCCTTTGGATTACGGTTCTGCCTTTGCAATATTCTTCCAAGAAAATTAATTTTAGTCACTATGCCAACTTACATACTGAGCAAGAATTCAACTTTACTGTCATCTTGGCTCATACATATAGTCTGATAACATCTCTTTTAATTGCATGTAGTATTCTGTATAATTCGTAATAATTCTCCAAATCTCTGGACTAAAATGACAGGTTAGAGTGTTACCCAAGAAGAGACTTGTAAACGAAGGGTTAAAATATTGAAATTTGCCAGTGTTATCACATTGAACTAATATGGTGAAAATCACATCATACGTTTGCCAGTTTGCAGTTTTTCACTCAAAATGTATTATTCTTCAGTGTTGTCTTGAATGTGTCGGCTTTCTTTCTTAGATCCAAGTCAGAATTCATTTTTGCAGCCTGTAAGATTTTATGCTTATGTTTTACCTACCACGTCACATGTGAACATTTTTGCTTCCTGTGTCTGTGATTTAAAATCATAGATGGAACTATGTTGTACTCTGCTGACACGTTAGAATGCCAACATTGTTAGAGCATTTTATTTACTGTGGAGGTCCATACCCTCGTAAGTGCAGCAGTTTGTGAACATATGAGTAAGGTGATTGAAGCAGATCATTAGTTTGTTGAATCTGTGGGTCTATATTAGAACACCGAACTTTCAAAATTTTGAGTGTTCTTTTATAGACCCGTTTTCAGCGAAAATATCAAAGAAACAGAAAACCAAATTTTTTTCTAGGGAAAGAATTTGGTTGTCCGTTTCTGTTGCTTCAGTATTTTCAGAGCTGTGGTGGAAAGTTACGGGTCGGGTTCAGGTAAGTGTGTGATTGTGTGGACGTGAGGGTTAGGACGGGTTAGGTATGTTAGGGTTAGGGCGCGGGTCAGGTAAGTGTGCGATTGTGTGGACGTGAGGGTTAGGGCGGAGTAGGTGAGTTAGGGTTAGGGTGCGGGTGAGGTGTCTGTGCAATAGTGATGGACCTTAGGGTTTGGGTTAAGGAGAATGATAAATATCTCACATTACTTATCTCCTTTAAACTTGCTGTGTGTGTGTGTGTGTGTGTGTGTGTGTGTGTGTGTGGGGGCAAGCCCTTGCATCTCTCGTACATAATATATATATATATATATATATATATATATATATATATATATACCAACGTTAAGATCACCATACCTTAGAGAAAAGGGAATATTCTCAAAATGTGCCATCACAAACTTTCAGTCATTCCATCTCCACATTCTTGGACTCAGCATTGCGCTTCCTGACATTGAAAATGTTTTCTCTCCCATCTTCCATTTACCATACTTGCCCCTTCTGTCCTAACTCCTCTCCCACCAGTTCTATGACAATACACTGAATCTGTATTGTGTCCCATCTCTTTTCTTTTATGTGTAGTATGCATGCCCATTGTATTTACTCTTTTCCCCTACACTAGACCATTATTCCCTGGCAATTTTAGTGACACTGTACATTTTTTTTCCACATTGATGTTACTTTCTCTATAAGGCCTGTGATGTCCCGACTCTGGGCCAGTAATCAAGGAGCCTGAATCCTCACCACTGACACTGGAGAGGGGCATTCACTTGGAACAAAAAATGGATACACCCAGTATTTCCAGATGCAGCTCTCTGCATCAAGCACAATTTCACTTAAGAGCACACAAGGAACACACTCAGCCTGGAGTCTGGGTTTCTCTCTCTGTCTCTCCCCAGGTCCCCAGTAAAGCTCCCCACTGGCACAGTTGTTAAGTCCTCAGCCGGGTGTCCAAGGCAAAGTCCTCCAGCATCCTCTCTGTGAAACCAGTGATTTGTCTCCCTGCCCAAAGCAGCACACACACACACTTTGAGAATTGATTTGCGTGTGCACGCACAGACACACACACACACACACACACACACACACACACACACACACACACACGCACCCCACAACTGGGAAAGGCTGGCACAGATTTACTAGCTATGACCCCTTCTGCCTAGACGTTAGTTGCTGCCGCCAGGCATTCCCAAACCAGCTACTCTAAGGCTGTTACAAGGGTACCCAATTATACTGAGTGAAATTAATATGAATATGAATGGTAGTTTGTCCAATGCATTAAGGATTTCAGGAGTGGCCACAGAGCCGCAAAACATATAAAAGTACTCTCAAATGTTAAAATATTCTCTAAAGAACTAGCCACAGTTACTTCTTCTTCTAGCTTTTCCCTAGTTAGGGGTCGCCACAACGGATCATCTGTCCGCAAAGAACTAGCCACAGTAAAAAATGTAAATATACTTAATAATAAATATGAAAAGAACATGAAAATACTAAATATCTAGTTACAATAAACACCAGAGTTTCAACCACAGGAACTGTTAAACTAACACAGATTAATAGATTCACAATGATAGAGAAAAACAGTACTTAACTTATTTCCCCTATGTTTCCCTGACTAATATAAAGAGCTACTATTCCCCGTTCACTTACTAGAGCAAGGCAAGATGAAGTAGGTAAGTTATTATTCTATGTCAGGTTTCAAAAACAGACTGCTATGAGACTTCAGTCTCAACTAGTATTAAGCATTATTGTAGTAATGGATTCCAGAATGACATTGCATACCCCCCCCCCCATTGCTAGAAACTGACAGGATGAAGCACCTATGTGTCAATAATACCCACAGATAGTCTTGCTAAGATCTGCTGCAGGTCCTGGAAGTCATAAAACCATAAAACACTTCCACTTCTCCTACAGGAGCTAATAAACCATGTTTCTTAGAGACATTGTGTCTCTGGCTTCATTCAAAACTGTGAGATAACATCTTTATGGCCTAGGCCCATAATTTAATTTCTTACTATTTTCCAAAATTAGCTGAAGCTGAGCTTAACCTCTCTTAACATATATATATTTAATTCAGTTACAATACAGTCAGAACCCACTGTTGGTATATTTTAACACAAGCAGCTTTACAAATACATTTTTCAACACAAGTATCTATACAAATCAGTTTGATATGCAAATGACATATAATTCTTCACAAAATTCCAGCTAGCTGTGATGGCATATGTTACTCATCCACTGCCCTACTTCTCCTGGCATAGCTGCCAATACCTCACATCATTACAAGGCCTATAAAAATGTATATAGTTCTCAGGGTGTAGCATTAACTCAGACTTATGTAGTAGAAGCACAGTGTCTCGTTCCCTTGTAATGCAGCTCTGTTTTTTTTTTTTTTTTTTTTTGCCACAGCCTGCTCAAACCATGATTTGGTGGATTTTTTGTCCCCATTCTTCTGTAGCTCTAGTCCTCACCTTTTTGTATTTTATTTACTGATTACACACACAATAGTGCCCGGCTTTTAGTTGTTTTAGTTCACTCATAGTTGCTGTGTGTCTATCTTTCTTGTATTTCACAAGATCTCACAGAAGGCTCCTCAGTTAGTGAGTAGTACACCAGCTACACTATTGTTAGCAGATTGACAGACTATTAAACTTGCAGATTGAACTTTAGACTTGTATACATTGCAAGGCATAAAAGAAAGGGGGCTGTTTTTGATTTTTGATACATTACATTGCTTCTCGGTTATGTGCGAGAGAGGTGGGGTTGAAAAAGAAGGACAGAGAAAATTGAAAGGGACATGGATGCCAGTTGGAAAAAATAAGTAAAAGTTCAAGATAGGCTTGAGGAATGTTTGCCTCATATAATAGGTTGTAGGGCAGGGCCATGGAATGTATTACATGAATCAGTAGTAGTAGTATGTCATTGTCAGAGGGGTTAAAGCTAACTGAGTTCAAGAAAGGAGGAACTGGGAAAGGACAAGGGCAGTTGTATAAGGATTAGTTTCAACATTTGGGTGGACTGTATAGACCACCATGGTCTTCTATTGACCTTTGTTTGAGCTCTTTCTATATCCAGCTGGTAATGAAAATAAAGTCTTAGGATATACTGTAAAAATTGTTAAGAAAAGGAGAATTGTAAATGTTTTGATCTACCTAATGGGTAACATATTATGCTTTTATAATTTTGTTCCAGGAATAGCCTGAACTAGTATCCAAGGGTGACTGGTGTCATATTTCTTGTAGTGTTAGTCCTGTGGCATAGTGAGGAGGCTGCTCTTGGCACATGAACATGTATATGTACATATATAGGTGTATATGTGTATGTGTGTGTGTGTGTGTGTGTGTGTGTATATATATATATATATATATATATATATATATATATATACATAGATATATATATATGTGTGTGTGTGTGTGTGTGTGTGTGTAAGTATGGGCTTGTGTGTGTGTGTCTGTGTATGTATATGTGTGTGTCTGTGTGAGTATATATATATATATATATATATATATATATATATATATATATATATATATATATATATATATATATATATATATATATATATATATATATATACATATATATATATATGTGTGTGTGTGTGTGTGTGTGTGTGTAAGTATGGGCTTGTGTGTGTGTGTCTGTGTATGTATATATATATATATATATATATTATGAAAGTCAGGCGTGTAGTCGAATTGCTAGGTGGTCAACATCTGTTGGTCAACAAATGCAGATGGTTGACAAGTGTGCTAGATTGACAATCCCCGTTAGGGGAATATTCCCTTTCCCTAGGAATTGTGCGATCTTACAGTTAGTATATATAAGGGGGTGTGTGGGATGCAAGGGCGCTTGTCCCCCTGCAAAAAATGTTATTTGTTTTGGGGTTTTTTGTTTAAAATTTGCATGTGCCAAGGTTCATTCTCTGCGCATGCATGGTAATGTGTCAACATTTGCATTGTTGACCTTTTGTGGTTGCTGTGACCTTGTTGATTTGTCAACCAAAATATACCTGTGTGTGTGTGTGTGTGTGTGTGTGTGTGTGTGTAGATATATATAGATATGTATGTGTGCGTGTGTGTGTGTGTTTGTCTGTGGAGAGGCTGCTCTGTATTTTCTAAGAGCTGTATGGTTCCTGTAATGTGAAAAAAAGTACCCATGATAGACTTTAACTTGTAGATATTTTTGCATTGCAGCAGGGACTTGAATGATAGCCAGCCTGATATAGTTGTTTCTGCCAGAGCACTAGACAAAACTCAGAATCCTTGAAAGAAAAAGACAGATGAAGACAATCAGTAGCAGTTTGAGTTCTTAAGGAGTCATGTGAATGTAAAACTCAGATTTGTGAATCACATCAGCCTCCACTTAGCTTGTCAAAACCTCAAACAGCTCAGCTAACTTTTTATTATGCCGCCAGTCAATAAGTTCTGTGTAAGTTTACATTCCTTGTTATGCAGTCAAAACTCCCATACCCAACATGACTTCCTTTATGTTCTGCAGTGTCTTTCGTAGGATCATAGGAGGGTTACCAGGCTAATAGCCCTGGGGCCCTTACAAGCCTAGCCAAGAGTTTATCCCCAAAAAGAAACCTCAGTCAGCACCTGTCACCCCTGCCAGTGAGGGACACAGGTGGAACCCCTGGCACAAATTTGTGTTTTCCCATCCACTCATCAAGGTTGCGCTTGAAGAGAGTTATTGAAGTACTCTGTATGATGTGAATGGACAGTCTATTCCAGAGACTGCTGCTTTGGCATAGTGGTATATTGCTCTGACTGTAGTACCCAGAGTCCTGCGTTCAAGACTTGGCAGTGAAATACATGGTGGTAACACAACATTACCTACACTAAAGCACTGTACGAGCACATCCACTCATGCATGAATCGTGCCATCCCAAATAGAACCAAGATGCTCTCCTCCAAAAAAAGGAAACCAATCTGGTGGTCCCCTGCCATAAACAAACTTTACAACAAAAGGAAGAAACTGTTGTAGAAAAGAGGAAAATCCAAGGATGCAAAAAACTCCCTTACCAGCCTCAGTAAGAAGCTGAGATAAAATCCTCCAAAGCTAGTTATGAAAATAAAATTGCCAAAGATTCCAAAGACAGCCACAAGGCATTCTATAACTATGTCAAGAATCTAAATGGCAATGCTCAGATCTGCTCTGAGCTACAACAGAATGGCATTAAATATACTCCCAAGGATATTGCCAATATCCTGGCAGATCAATTCAGTGCCAACTTCACTCCCCTGTCACCCCCTAAACAGCCCATCTCAGTACCGGAAGATTGCCAAATTCCGATAATAACTGCCACGCAGGTAGAAAACGCACTCTCCAAAGCTAAGAATACAGCATCCATGGGACCAGATGACATCCCGGGCACCTCACCTAAGTGTCATGTTTAATCATAGCCTCACCTCAGGCTTTGTGCCCACTGAGTGGCGCACAGCTACAGTTATTCCACACCACAAGGGGGATCCACCTTGGATCCCGGGAACTACTGCCCCATCAGTCTGGTGAGCCTGAGCTGCAAAGCCATAGAAAGTATTATCATGGAACTTATAAACAAAGGCACTGGCAACCTTCAAACACTGGACCCCACCCAGTTTGGGTTCGTGAAAGGCCGATCTTGTCTCCTGAACCTGATTGACTTCTTCGAATCAGTCTCCAGAGCTGTGGATGAGGGTAAGGTGGTCCACACAGCCTATGTGGACCTCGCCAAGGGCTTTGACACCATCCCCCACTCTGGAATCATAGATAGACTTACTAAGCTGGGCATTAATCCCTACATCACTCAATGGGTTGCCAACTAGTTTACTGGCAGAACCCACACTGTAAAAGTAGCAGACTCCAAACCCAGCTCCAGACAAATGGAGTACCTCAGGGTTCAGTCCTGGGACCGCTCTTGTTTGGCATCTAGTTTTCTGAAGTACAGGCCAACACTAAGGGACTCTGGCTAACAAAGTTTGCAGATGACTGCAAACTGGGAGCCATTATTGAATCCCCAAATGATGTGGATACTCTACAAAAGGGCCTTACAGAAACAGATGCTTGGTGCCAAAGCCATGGGTCAAGCTCAATGCCAAGAAATGTATAGTTATCTCCTTTGGGGAAAAAGATTTTCCCGTGAATTACCACATAGGTGGCAGTACACTAAATACCAAAAGTGTGATAAGAGACTTAGGGACACAGGTGGACAGTGGTCTCACCTTTGATAACCACATCGCCACAACAGTCAGGAAATCCTTCTATGTGGCACACCTCATCACTAAGGGCTTTTCATCCAGAAAAAAGGAGGTCATTGTCCCACTTTACTCATCCCTCATTAGACCCATTATAGAATACAACACCCCGTGTAGTATGTACCACTCAAGATATCTACAACAACTGGAAAGGCCGCAGAAATACCTCACTGAAAGAATCACAGGCCTAAAGCAGATGCCCTACGCTGACCGCCTTAAAAAACTCCAGCTATACTCTGTCGCATCTCGTCTACTCAGAGGCGATCTCTGCTTAACATACAAGGCCATGTCAAATCCAGAGCTGTTGGACATGCTACAGTTAAAGAAATCCCAATCCTTCAGAGCCACACACTCCAGAGATCTAAACCTTGTCATCACAATAAACAAAACATGCTGGAGGGATAGGTTCCTGACCCAGAGACTCCCCAGACTCTGGAATAGACTGCCCATACATGTCAAGCAGTGCGCCACTTTGGCCCTCTTCAAAAGGAACCTTGACGATTGGATGGGAGAAAGGAAATTCACCCCGGGGATCACGTCAGTCGCCCTGCTAGACAGGGGTCCAGGGAAGTAAATAGTGTGTGAAAAAATAGCCAGGGAATTGTTATGGCTAGGTTTGTATAGGCCCTAGGGCCGATAGCCTAGTACCAACCTATGAGACAGGGCAGCCTCTGGGAGACAAACCTATCTCTTCAGCAGGTTTTTTTTTATGTCACATATTAGATTTAGGGCTTTCCAGCAGGTAACATGCGAGGAGTTAAGACTTACGGATATGGAGCATCTCTAGTAGGGCAGGGTCCAAGATTACCTTGTAGGTGAGACACAGGTTACCTCTGAGCAATCTGTGTGATACTGAGTAGAGTGACAGTGATTTGAGCCTGTCCACATAGAGCAGGTTTTGGAGGCCATGGATTCTCTTTGTGAGGTATTTCTGTGCCTTTCCATTTGGTGCAGATGCTTGGAGAGGTACATACCAAATGAACTTTCATGACATACTTGATAGTAGACATCTCATGAAAGGGTAAAGGACTGTATTGTCTTTCTTTTTGAAATTGTATTCTAATATGGCATGAGATTGCCATTCCATTTAAGTTTACTAGAAGAAATTCAATAAGTTGTTGTCCAGAGTGCAAAGATATATAGTGGAAAAATGTGCTTCCTTAAGGAATCTTGAATTCTGTATCCCTCAGTTGACATGCTGATGTTCTTCGTGTTTTACTGTTGCAGTCATTACATTTGGGTTATCTGCTTGCAGGTAGCCCTCAGTCGGCCTGATTAACAAAGTCTTGGGTCCTGCGTCGTTTTCTGTCCCTTCTTCCATGATGTCAGGTCGTCAGGGGTATAAAACATGCAGCCGACGCCATTACATCAGTCTTTCTTGCTGTGCGGTGCCCAAAGCAGAAGCAGTTTGCAAGTGCCAGTCGGCCGACTCCTGAAATTTTCATTTTCGATTTTCAGAACCGAAGTCTTCAACTAAAGCTAAGTACCCTGTTGGGGAAACTTTTTCTTGCTCCTTACTGATGTCAGTAAAAGTTAATAATTGCATTACTTGTGGAAAGCAAATACCTCATAAAGATTTTCATTCGTATTGTATTCCTTGCATAGGCCCTGACCACGACGTACCTTGCTGTCGGTGTTGTGCTTTATTTAATCAGCGCACTATCCATCGTCGGTATATTTTCGCCTCTAAATATTTTGGTTCTCGGTTTAATTATCCAGAAATGTCATCGGTTAGCCATCCGACTACCAGGATTCCGAAAAAACGCAAAGATAAAGACAGAGACAGGCTGCCGAGGTCCAAAACTGCCGACAACTCTTCTCCTAAGCCAGTCGCCAGTTCGTCGGTACTCAGTGTGGTGCTTTCGCAGCTCCTGATACCCACTACTTCTGATTCGCAGGCCTCTACTGAGACCCAGTTGGAGTCCGGTATGCCGCGAGATGCTTTAACTTTGGAACCCGCGGATGTCTCTACCTGTGATGGTTCGGAGCCGCTGTGCAGGCACCGGCTTCTGAGAGTGTATTCAGGCCTACGGGCGTGCATATTAAACTGATGCCTCCTTCTTTACTTAGGCCTAAATCTCCATCCATGCCTAAAAAAATGACGCCCAGGCCATATGCTCAGGCCTCTATGCCTAAAAAACAAATTATAAGAATGGCTGAAGATCTAATAACTCTAACCAGGGATAGCCAACCCCCCCCCCCCCCAAGAGGCCTAGGACTAAAGTTGATTATGAATCTTCTGATCAGGATTCTGTTTTTTCTGATGATCTGGATTTGCCCTTATCTACATATGAAGATTCTGATGTAGAGGACTCCATTCCGTCTGCTTCCCCTCCTGAGGATTTTTCTTTTGGGGAAACCTTATATACTTTAAGGGAGCATTTCCACTGGGAAAGCCAGGATTTTTCTTATTGAAAAAAGAAGCTTAGGGATTTCCTTCTCCTACCTCAGCATAGGCCTTTAGCTATTCCTCCTGTACTAGACATTGTTGATGATGCTTTCTCGGAATCTAATTTGGCCCCTGATTCCCTGCCTCCTGCTCCCAGAAAACCTGACATATACTACAGGGTTCCTGAGTCCCACAAATTCCTTTTTAAAAATCTTATTGCAGATCCAGAGACTATTTCACAGGGGCCCAAGGGCATTAAGGCTTCTACTACTAAAAATCCTACCCCTTGTGATAGAGACTCCAGGGCGCTGGATAGATGGGGTAAGAAGGTTTATACTTCTGCAACCTTGGCCATTAGGGCTTTAAACTGCCAGTTTCATATGTTAAAGTATCAGCAGCATGTTATTGGACTGCTTAAACAGAAAATTATGTTGATACCTAACTGTGTGAAAAATAAAGAATTACAGGATTTAATGCATTCTGCTGAACAAGTTGGAAAACATACTTTGCAATGTGGTTTTGATTCATTAGAGGCCTCTTGCAAGGCTGCTGTTACTGGGTCTGTGCTCAGAAGGCATGCTTGGCTCAAGGAGCAATGTTTGCCTGATCATGTTAAAGCTAAATTGTTGGATGCTCCTTTAAATCGGGACCCCCTGTTTGACAACAAGGCTGAGGAAGTTCTTAAAAAGATGGAAGATAAAGCTAAATCTATGCAAACTGTTAAAGATTTTTTACAAGTTCAGCCTCCTAGATTTAGTAGGCACTGGCCCTCTAAGATTTGGTCCTTTCCAGCCCCTTCCAGGTCTTCTCAAGCTAAACCCAGATACAGCAAAAACCCCAGGTTTCAGTCCCAGGGGACACACAGAACTAAGCAGTGGGGGGCCTACACTTCCAAATCTGGGAATAATAAGACTCCCCCCTATGGTAAACTGTCTCAATGACTTCCTTTTAAATTTTCCAAGCACTTATCAACTGACTGCCCCTTTGGGGTGAAAGATTGCTCTTCATACAAAGAATTGGGAACTCATTACCTAGGACAAATGGGTTTTAAATATAGTGTCCCAGGGATACAGATTTCACTTCCACATGTTGCCAACACCAAGCGGGTGGCTGGACCTACCCCCAAATCAGTGGGCAGAGGCCCAAAAACAAGTACTTTCCCTCTTAAGCATGGGGGCTATTTAACTGGTACCAGAAGAGGAAAATGGACAAGATTTCTACTCGAGACTTTTCCTCGTACCCAGAAAAGACAATTCATGGCGTCCTATCCTGGACCTGTCTACTCTAAACACTTTTTTGGAGATTCCAAAATTCAAGATGCTGACTCTTCACCAGTTACTTCCTATGCTAGGCAAAGATGCCTGGTTGGCAACACTAGATTTAAAAGAAGAATACCTGCACATCCCAATCAGGGAATCTTGCAGAAGATACCTACGCTTCAAAGCAGGCTGCACGCACTATCAGTTCTCTGCACTGCCCTTTGGCTTATATACTGTGCCCAGGGTATTCACAAAGTGCCTAGCTCCAGTTATTGCATTTTGCAGGCAAAGAAATATTCAAATATTCCCATACCTGGATGATTGTCTAATTCAGGCAGAAAGCCAGGACATACTTTTGAATCGTCTGGCATTTGTACAAAGGGTTCTAACTTGTCTGGGGTACACCATAAACAAAAAGAAATCACACCTGGTACCCTGTCAACAAATTATATTCCTGGGAGCAAGCTTGAATACAGCTTCCCGGATGGCTTACCTCACGCCAGAGAAACAAATTAATTTGACAAACTACTTCTAACAAGTGGCCACATAAACCCTGCTATCTGCAAGACAAATACTGCAAGCCTTGGGGTTCATGGCCTCCTGCATTCTTCTAATTCGATATGCAAGACTGCATATGAGAAAACTATAGTGGTATCTAAAAAGCCTATGGTGTCAACATTCTCAAGACCTGGAAACAATGATTGCTATCATACCTTGCCTACTCCTAGAGTTCCTTTGATGGGCAGAGGCCTGCCACCAAAACAAGGGACTACCTTTCACACCACCCCCTGCCGACCAAACCCTAACAACAGCCGCATCAGACTTTGCATGGGGGGCTCACCTGGCAGGGAAGTGCTTTCAGGGCAAATGGAACCCAAAACAAATGCACCTGTATATCAATCAAAACGAAATGTTAGCTGTACAGAATACTCTTGACAGCCTTCAAGGACCACATTCTTCCAGGACAACTAATGGTAAAGACAGACAACACCACTGTTATGTGGTACATAAACAAGCAGGAGGGTACACATTCTTACCCCCTCTGCAGACTAGCCATGGCATTGTGGAACACAGCCTTGAGCTACCAAGTGCACCTGCAAGCTCAATTCCTGCCAGGAAAATTAAATACACTGGCAGATGGACTAGGCAGAAACCTCATGGACCCACACGAGTGGAAACTGGAACCAAGGATTTTCAACATGTTGACTAGCAAATGGGGGAGCCCAGATATAGACCTGTTTGCCTCTCCCCAGAACTACCAATTTGACAAATTTTGCACAAGGACTCCCCACAAACAAGCCTGGAAAGTGGATGCTCTGTCCTTCAGCTGGAAATACCTATCAGTCTATGCCTTCCCCCCTCTGCCTCTGCTCTCCAAAGTACTACTAAAAATCAAACAGGACAAACCATGGATGATTTTGATTGCTCCAGACTGGCCGTGCCAACACTGGTACCCCCTCTTGCGCAGTGTGTCACGGTTATCTCCATGGCACCCCCTCAGACTCCTTCCCTGCTGTCTCTGCAGGAGAACCAGATTCTGCACCCTCAGCTTTTAACACTGAACCTTTCTGCCTGGCTAATTACTTAATCTCTTCTTTACCATCCCTCAGCAAACCTGTGATGGATATCATTTTAGAGGCAAGGAGGCCTAGTACTAGAAAATCTTATGCTGAAAAATGGAAAAGATTCTGTACCTGGAACCAATCTCAAGGGATGAGCACAGCAGCGCCCAATTTATGTCAGATTTTACAATACTTAACTGAGATGCTTCACAAGGACCTGTCTTTTTCCTCCATTAAAATCCACGCCTCAGCCATTTCAGCTCATTATAACACAGAACCGGCCCACTTCTCTCATCCACTGCTCAAGCAGTTCCTCAGAGGGGCCAAAAATTTGAGACCACCCAGGAGAGCCCCAACCCCAGCCTGGGACCTTAACTTTGTCTTGGAGAAATTCACCCTACCTCCTTTCGAGCCAGCTGCTACTGCAGACTTAAAATTTCTTTCTTGGAAAACAGCTTTCCTTTTAGCAATCACTTGAGCTAGAAGGGTATCTGAATTACAGGCCCGTATGGCAGTGGAGCCTTTCATCATCTTTCATGCGGACAGGGTGTCCCACAGAACCAATCCATCCTTCATGCCCAAGCTGGTATCCAGTGTGGCTCTTAATTAGTCCATTCATTTGCCAACCTTCTTTCCCAATCCACAGAATAAAGGGGAATGGATACTGCATTCCTTAGATGTGCACAGGCAACTTAGATTCTACTTGGACAGGACTAAACCTCAAAGGAAGTCTGAACAACTGCTGGTGGCATTTGCTGCAGTGGCAGAAGGGAAGGCTATTTCAAAGCAAACCATTTCTAAATGGGTAAGCCATTGCATTCATTTCTGCTATAAGCACCATGGAAAACCTATCCCCCTGGGGATCAGACCTCACTCCACCAGGGCTGCATCTACCTCTACAGCCTTTCTCAGAGGCGTCCCTACCAGGGACATCCTAGAAGCTGCTACCTGGAGTTCTGTACATACTTTCACCAAGCATTACCATTTGCCAATTTTCTCTAAATCCAGTGCAGGCTTTGCCACTGCAGTCTTGCAGAGCCTTATAGCCGGCCCTAATGCTATCTAAATTCCTCCTCCCAACCATAGCTTTGGGAATCTACCCAAATGTAATGAATGCAACAGTGAAACATGAAGAACATAGTACAGTTGTGTACATGTACCATAAATGTAGTTGTTCGAGTATATTCACTGTTGCAGCCCTGGTTACCCTCCCTCCAGCCCCCTAACTTCTTTTGGCTATACCTCTGCTTTCCTTTTCTGTGCTTAAAAGCCTTTTTGGTGTATTTGCTTTTTTGCTGGAGGTATATCTTTGTGCTTTTATATTTAATTGCTTCCCATTAGGGGGCACCTGACATCTGGGGCAAGAAAAACTGATGTAATGGCGTCGGCTTCATGTTTTATACCCCTGACGACATGACGTCATGGAAGAAGAAACAGCAACCGACGCAGGACCCAAGACTTTGTTAATCAGGCTGACTGAGGGCTACCTGCAAGCAGATAACCCAAATGTAATGACTGCAACAGTGAATACACTCGAAGATCTACATTTATGATAAGTGTACACAACTGTACTTTCCTTACTTTCAGGAACAGATATGTTTTATGTGGCCTGGCTGCCTGGGTCCCCAGAAACTGCTGAGTTGCTTTACCCTCCACATCCTGCTGCTATATTGAATATTTGCTATGTTCTAAGAGATCAATTGAAAGTGATGTGAGAGTGACAAATCTTCTGTCTGGAAGAGAAATTGTGTTCATTAACCTAGACAGACAAGTTCTATTACCAGGATGCATGTTCTTGTTATGTGGCAGAAGAAATCAATGACAAAGGGCCTGAAGCACAAGTCAGTAGGGTTGATAGGTCAGGCTTCTTAACAGACAGAAACAATAAGAGCAATAGCCAATATCCCAATTTGGTCCCAGAGCTGTCGAAGGCATGTTTACAGCCTTGCATATACATGTTATTAGTAACCACTTAATTATCTCAACCGGTATTTGCATATCCTTTGGGCCTGTTACCCTGTACGGTGTCGCCATATATTAAATCCTGTTAGGAAAAGAGCTTTCTGTTTTGAAGCCTTAATATGAGGGTCTTAAAAACGCAAATGTTAAAATGTTTCTGGCAGGGAATAGCCCAACATTTTTGTCCTGTCTTTTTGCTTCTTTTACAAAAACAGGAAGGCATAATGTGATATTGTCTGTGTTGGTCTTACTATTGGGGTACACAAACACAGAGTGTAGTCCAAATATGCTCATCCCCTGAATGTGAAGAAAACTGGTTCAGTAAATTGTCCTACTACACCTGCAAAAACAAACTGGTGCGTAAGTATTTTGTAGAAAACACAGTGAAAACGTCAGAAGACAGGGAACTATTAAAATAGATTTCTGAAATGCAAAGATACACCTGTTAATGCAGCAGGTCATTGCTCTATCACAGGGCTTAGGAACCCCCAACATGCATTTCAAAGGATGATGCTCTGCGCATTTTGCTTGGCACTGTGCTGGTGTTTAGTGGGACCAGTGGCATATCAGTGTGTGGCGCATAGGATTTCCATCTAGTAGGAGTTCTGTGTGGTTCTTGTGAAGCTTCTGATTGGTTAATACAAGTATAATATCATAGTGTTTGCTTGCACCATGAATAACTGAAATGGGTTTGAACCATTGGGAATATTGAAAACATTGGCAAGCCAAAGTAAGTTAATTGGCACACGGGCAACCAAAATTGTAGTTATCTGGTGTATCTCATTTTTTCAAGTAGATGTAGCTATGGCATTTCTGTTAAAGAACTGAAATGGTATTTGATTTACTTAAATAAGATGTTGTTAGGTGTACATTTTGATAGGCAAATCTTTGTATTAGATAATGTGAAACTCTTTTTTTCTTTTTTGAAGAATGTTTACACATTCTGTTCTAGTAGTTTAGGTGTGTTGTATTCCACAGCCTTGTCCCAAAGATGAAAGGCCATGTTAACAGTGCATGAGGTTTTTCATAGTTTGAGAAAAGAGTTGAACAGAAGGAGATACCAGACTATTGTAAGTTAAAACTCTTCAAAGAATGTAAAGGCAGAAAAGTACCTCTTGCCTGTATTGATGGTGATATGTTTATTTTATTTTGGTCCGCAGACATGACCCAGTGACTCCTCTTCCTGCACCCAGTTGACCCATTTGTTCCTCCATTGGGGCAAGGGACATAAGACCTATTTGTGACGTGGTATAGGTGGAAGTCTGGTGTTAGGGACTGGGCCAGTCTGCAGATCTTGCAGACTGTTGTAATCACTCCCACAGCAGCCTGTAATCTCCCATCTAGCCACCTTAGGAGGTGCATGCTGGCTTCACTACTTGTGCGACCTCCCAACCAAGTGGCACATTGTTTGCAACACAGGCATGATAGGCTGCTTGTGCTGTTGCCAGTGCAGGAGACTAGCTGGCACCCTCCTCCAAGGGTAAGCGAGCCGACATTGGCCACTCACTGCTATCCATCTTTCCAGTCCCTCCCTTGCTTGTACTGTTAGTTGAGACTTGGATGTCTTGGGTGCAGTTAGGACCACAGAGCCAGGGCTAAAATATGGAATGTTTTCATTCTTCACATGTTCTCCACGTTCTGCTCTGGTGAGTATGGCTTTGTTTTTCTGATGGGGCTCCTTGCCAAGCTGTTGAAGATTTGTTGCAAAGAGATCTTTCTGGCACTGCTGGTAACACTCTGTCTTACTGCATTGGTACTGAATGCATCTTCTTGGTTTGTGTTGCTAGATTTTGAGTTATCAGTTATAAAAAGTATATGCTGTAAAATCCTTCTTCAATGTCTAAGGGTTGGTGGGTCCATTTTGGACTGTTGGGTTGCACAGAGTTTAACACTGTGGACTTACTCCTGTAAATAAAGTTTCAGTTAATTTTCATTGTTTTGTCAATTTTGGATGGTGAGGAAGCCATACCTGTGTGCACATTTAGGCTATTTCTTGGGTTCTTTGTGGTGCTGTGTAGTGAGTTATTTGACTGTCACACTTTTGTATGTGTTCCATTTTGAGGCAGTTTTGTTTTCTGTTTTGTTAAGTGTGTTGTTTGTCATTTTTATTCATTTATGTGTGTTCCTTTGTTTGGCAGTTTTTTTTTTACTATGGATCTCCACCATATTACTTGCCAGAAGTGATTAGTGTTATTGATTTGCTGCCGCCTTTTCATGTTTCTGCTAACTCTTGTGATCTTGCAGGAAGGGAGGGTGTTGACTTTGAAAAAGGCTCATCATCAGGTACATTTATATAGCAGTCATAAAGTCAAAGTCAAAAGTAACTTGATTGTCATTTAGATCTACACAACTCTAGATTAAATGAGATTCCGTGCAGTCAGCTCACGATGGAACAGACAAAAAAGAAATGACATACATAGAAAGACATCATTTAAAGCAACATATAATAATACTACCACCGTCTTGTAAATCAACTGTACACTTAAGTCTATCGCTACATGTATTTCTAGAAATACACACTTAAGATACTAAAAATACACATCTAGCAGCAAAGTTCTAGTAATAGTATTGCACATGAACCATGTACCACATTATGGGTGAACAAGCACATAGCAGTAGCAGCTGAAGAAAAAATATTGTACCTGGTATAAATTATAATGGTTTGCTGGGCTTAAGAAATAATAGGTAAAATAATATCGCGGACCTGTCAATGATCAGACCTAATGTTGGAATTAAAAAGTCTGATCACCTTCGGATAAAAAACGGTCTTTGAATCTAGTTGTCCTGCATCGAATACTGCGGTATCTTCTACCCAATGACAGGCTCATAAACAGACTGTTTGCAGGATGAGTTGCATCATTTAGTATTTTGGTGGCTCTCTTTAGGCTCCTCAATGTATAAAGTTCCTGGATTGTAGGCAGACTAATAACAGTTATCTTCTCGGCAACTCTCACTACTCTCTGCAGTATTTCTTATCTGCGACCGAACAGCTCCCATACCATACCGGAAAACTGGATGTTAGGATGCTTTCAATTGCTGCTCTGTAGAAGGTAGAAAGTGCTGACAATGGTAGTTTCACCTTTTTGAGTCTTCTCGAAAAGTGGAGATGTTGGTTTGCTTTTTTCAGTATGTGTCAGGTGTTTCCGGACCAAGAGAGATCAACAGAGATATGAACTCCAAGGAATTTAGTACTTCATACCCTTTCCACCATCAGGAGCAGTGTATGGGGTGTTTGCCTCTTCCTGTAGTCTACGATGATCTCTTTTGTTTTACTTACATAAAAGTCAAGGTTGTTTCTTGCACACCACGCAATCAGTATGTTAACCTGTTATCTATATGCACTCATGTCCTCTCTCTTGATGAGAACCATGACTCTGGTGTTTTAGCAAACTTTATGATATGATTTGTACTGAAGTTTGCTGTGCAGTCATGGGTTAGGATAGTAAACAATAGGGGGCTGAGAACGCAATCCGGAGGAACACCTGTGTTGATTGTTATGGTCCTAGAGGTATTCTTGCCCACACAAACCTTCTGTGGGCTGTTAATCAAAAAGTCCAGGATCCAGTTACAGAGGTGTTTGCTGATGCCAAGATGTACTAGCTTATTGATCAGTTGCATAGGGACAGCTGTGTTAAATGCTGAGCTAAAGTTAATGAATAGCATTCTCACATAGCTGTCCTTGTTGTGCAGATGCTTAAGAGCAAGATGCAATGCGACCACTGTTGCATCAGCTGTGGATCTGTTTTCTCTTTAGGCAAACTGCAGTGGATCATAAGTTGATGGTAGTTCTGCATACAGGTGAGTCTTTTACTGTCATGGGTCCGATTTAGAAACATTGCAACGAGTGGTTGGCAGCTCTCTTTTTTCTTTCTGCAAGTTGTTTTTCTAAGAGTTGGCTAAGTAACCCGTTGAATCTGCTGGGGAACATTTCTCAGTAACCCGGCTGGAACTGGGGAGTTTTGTAACCTCATCTTGAATGGCTGTTTTTTAGGAAGCAGATATCATAGATGTTGTAAACCTTGTTGCAGGGCGTTAACCGTAACGTTGTTGGATTTACCTTGTTTGATTGTGCTAGATTGCTGTTACCTTCAGAAGCTAAGCTATGTTGTGCAAGTGGGTTAGTGTGAGGCATTACCATTTATGTACTATGCCGGATACCGGGGTATAGCTAAATCCTAGAGTTGCCGGTCGCAAAGAGTTGGGTCCTCACCCGGCGGTCGATGTTCCGGAGTTAAGGCCTTAGAAGGCTCAGGGGAGCCAGAGGACCCTCCAGGCTATCTCAGGCAGGTGGTTGGATGTTACGAGATGTTAAAACTCAGGAGGTCAGCCAGGCTCTGGGAAGAGGGCTTCTGCTCTTCTTCTTCTCTCTCTTTTGGGGGGCTCAGGAGCTCAGGTTAGCCAAAGCTCTTTGCTTTTAGAAGTTCAGCTCATCTTCTGTGGGCTCCCTCCTTTTCTCTTAGGGCATTCTGATCAGGCTGAGGGCTTCTCCATGGCTATTCTTCCTCTCTTCTGATTAGACCTAGCCCTCCCCTTGAGAGAAGCCTAGGGGTGTCACAGGCTTTTGAAGTTTTTTGAGATTACTTGCATCTGAAGAAACAGGAGTGTCTTGTTTTTGAACAGTTGATTATTCTGATTAGCTGTTCCTCCTGTCCATGTGAGAGTTCATGCCCTCCCTGATTGGATTTTTCGCAGACTCTTCTCAGTTTGGAGCAGTTGCTGAGTTTTCATTAAAGATTTCACTCACTCTCCCGAGGGAGCAGGAAAATTCTTGTTCCCTCAGCTTATCTAGGCCCTTATTCCAGGAATCCTGTTTTAGATTTGGTGGATTTTGTGCAGAGCATCTGCCTCCTGAGACCTGCCTCCTTCGAGGTTAAGCCCTAGGTGGCCTTGCAGAGTATTATAGAATTTTGAAGCTCATAAGTATCTTGACCCAGGAGTCCAGCCTCCTGTGTTTGTTAAATTTTCTCCAAAGCAAAGGTGTGAAACTGGCATGGTGGGGCCTTCGTATTGATGATAAAGAGGCAGGGTTTTGATAGGGTGGGAAGTGAATAAATACTTCTTCCACTCTAGTAGGTGGAGGCGTTGAAATATCCAATTCCTCTCTGAAATATCAGAATTATCTCCTTTAGGCTGGGCTTATCTAGGGTATTGACTTTGGTAGGCTTCTATGAGGTATAAGAGGAATAAGTGGATGGTTTTTGATGTGTCAGACAAGTGGTGATGTTTCATTTGCAGTGTTTTCAATTGCTCTTCATCTGAATTCGGGGTAAGGATGCTGTTAGTGGGTTCTTTGAGTATGCTGAGCATAAGGATGCAGGATTCTCTGAACATTTTTAAGTTAATTTTTTGGATGGGATGCTCCCCAGTCCTGATGATGTGTTTTGGACCGCCTGTAGGAGATGTTTTTAGAAAGGATGGAGGATGCAAGATTATGCAGGAGGTTATTTAGAAGTCTTTACAGACTGCAGCCGTTTCGAGTTTGCTGGAAGAAGCAGGTCTCCTATGTTGAGAGAAGGCTGTTTTGCAGTCTGACATGGTCCCTAGTCTTAGGCAGTCTGGTAGGAGTGGAGACTCAGGCCTAGACTTGCAGTGTTCAAGTTTCTGCTGGTGGACTTCACGAAAGAGTTCAGGCAGGGTCAGGTAGCTGGCCTGAGAAAGGTATCTGTGCCTGCCTTCCTCTCTTTTCAGTGGATCTCTCGTCTCCCTTTGGGAGCTCAGAGGAAAGGAAGATTCTTTCTTAGGATTTGTCCCTTCTAGACAGATGGTGCTAGATATCATTCATGGATCTTTGTCATCCACAATTTGGAGGAATACCCCTTTGTGCAGCGTGCCAGATCATCCAAGATGTGGAGGCTCAGAAGCTCTTTTCTGCATTACTTCCATTCACCAGATACTCAGATTCATTCCTCACAAAAGAAGAAGTGGCTAGCAGAGGTTCTTTCCTGTTCTCCAAAAGAAAAGAGGCTACCAAACCAGAGATAGGAGACCTAACCTATCCATCTATCCTATCCTTCTGCCTCAGAATTCAAGAGTTTGTTTTTACAGATTTACTACCTCTGCTGGAGGCAGGATCATGGATGGTAACCAATTATCTCTTAATCTACCAGAATGTCATTATCAAGGCTAAGAAAGTATCTTCGGCTCAACTGGAGATCACACACACTGTTTTTTTTTTGAGATGCTCTGGATATGGCTCCAGTACCCAAGAGTATTCCGGAGGTTCTGGCTCCAGTGATAGCTTACTTCAGGCTGCAAGGCATTCAAATTTATCCTTACTATGATCTACCTGCTGATTCTGGCTGCCAGAAAGGAACACCTTCTCAAAATCTCAAATATAAGATAGCCAGTGCTTGATGCCCTAGACATCATTCTGAACTTAGAAAAAAAGTCCAGTCTCTATCCCTCTCTCTCAACAAACAGTGCTAAGGTGGTGTACTGAATACAGCAGCCCAGATGGCCTTCCTCGACACGGACAAAGTCAAAACTCCTTGTCTACTATCTCATTCTATCGACTCTTGACTGACTGACATGAAGGTGCAATCATTAGGGTTCATGGCATCTTGTCCATGCTCTATGTCAAGTCAATGTATGCATATGACTCAGCACCCTCCAAATGATGGTTCAACTTCTCACAGCACTGCCAAGATTTGGACACTGTCATTCTTTCAACAATACCAAACCTTCGCTTCCAAGGAGCTCAATGGGCTCCAGATATGTCATCAGCCGGCCAAAGGAACTGAGAATCACCTTTTAGGCAATTGCCTTCAAACACAGATGACCTCATGACACTGGACAAGTGGTACTCTAAGGTAGCCAGTGAATACAAGACTACACTCTGCCAGACTACAGCATGTTAGCAGTCGGATTTGCATGGATGACGCAGTCCAGTTCTTCATGGGGCAGGCAAGGAGATACTCTTCAGACAACAACATGAATTCCTGACAGACAACACAAGTGTCATGTGATGTATCCAACGCTTGAACTGCAAGCAACATTCTTATCCCGGCAAGCCAACAACTGAACTGGGTCTGCCTGGGCCCCACACCAGACAACTAGAAAAGGTTTCTGCCAGTAGCAACCAGACAATAATGGATGTAAGCAGAAAGGAAAAACCCACTTCAATGAAAGTGGAGCTGGTGTCATTCAAGTGTCAGGGCACTTTAGATTCTCTTAAAACACCATCCAGCTATTTCAGCTTAAAAGCTTCCACTAAAAGGGTTTCATCAAGTAGTATGAAAAGGATGCTCTATGTCTTTCAGTTGGAAAAAAGGATGTCTACTTATTCCCTTTCCTGGAACTCTTCCTTGAGTATTACTTTGTCTCATCACCTCTTTCCCCTTAAAGGCCATGATTCTTCCAGATTAGCCTGATTCCAACACTCCAGATAGCGGTCATTTCTACCTGTAAAACTGCTAAGGCCAAGGCCCAGGTTCCTCATCTGTGGCCCTCCATGGCCTTTTACATTTGCTTCAAATCCTCAATCTCAACACAATGTCTGTCATATTCTCTCTGTCAACGGAGGTTCTCCATCTCAATGTTCTGGCACATTCTCTCTTATGGAAGCTAGAGGCCTGAGTATCAAATGTGGATTAATGCGCTTGAGAAAAATGGAAGAGATTTTATTTTGGTGTACATGGAAAAGAATTGTTTTCTGGTTTTTCATTTAGGAATGAAGACTTCCATCATTTTCTGCCTAAGTCAATTGTGAAAGGTGGTTCTTTTCTGAGCATTGGACATTGCGCTTCCTTTTTCATTCAACTGTTTGTGTGAGTCCACTCAGTCTTTATCCTTTTTGTGGGATGGTTCTTCAGAGGGCATTCCTATAATTTTGTAGTTTCTTTACTACTCCTGCTTGCAGATTCTAGCAGCCCTGTTGGAAAAACCCTTCTACAACCCAACTTTGAGCCGGCAGCTACTGCTGGATATTAATATTTGTCAACTTGGACTGCTGAATTTTTGGGCTTTTACTCTGCTAGAAATTTTGTATCCTTCTGCTAGAAGGGTGCAATAGAGTAGTACTGCTTTTTTTTTTCCTTAGATTTTCTCCATATTAACAGGTATCATCCTTGATTCGTACTAAGGTTTGATTTTCATTAGGTGTGGTTTTAAAGACGGCTTTTCCTTTGCTTTTGTTTTTCTTTAATCCAATCAAAAAAAGAAAGGGGTGGCTTTTTTTTAGACTTTTGCTAAACATCAATGTTTGAGTTGGATTTTGCGTGTAAAAGAGAGCTTTAGGCGTCCAGTTATTACTTGTTAAGTGTTTCTAGTTTACTAAGTCTACAGGGCCACTGTCTTTCAAATTCATGGCTTTTGTTTTGCATTTTGTTGCTTGCATTTTGTTATTCCATTTGTTATCATTCCATTCCAGCTGGGATTAGGCCTCATTCCACTTCTCATACTGCCACTTCTACAGCATTTCTAAGATATCAACAGCCTAAGGATGGGTGCCAGCTTAGCTTTTCTTAGGGCATTATCACACTTTCTGTGCGGCTCACCTGCCGATGGTCTCTTCACACAGCTTAGGTTTACCACATGGCATGCTTTACTTACTTGCTTTTTTAGCAGCTGCCTTACTATAATTTTGGATTCTACCCTTCTGCTTTGGGATTCCTAGGACCCAATAGTCAGGACAGGCAGTGAAGGCAGAACAACATTGTACAGTTCATATGTAGAGAATGTAGATGTCCGAAGAAGTTCCTCTACCCTCCTTCCCTCTGTGTTTGGTTGTGGAGGTGGTTAGGTGTGTTTATTAGTTATATATATTTTATTATATATATATATATATATATATTATACATGTATATTGGTGCAGGTTGTTTTTGGGACTTGTCTTTTTTCTTCTCTTTTCTGGGGCAAGCAAAGAGAGACGAAGAACGGCGTCGGTCATGCATTAGTACCCTGGGCGTACTGGCGACGCCAGTCTAGCCCCATGCGACCGACGCAAGCCTTCTCTCTGGTATTCGGGACGACTGGGACGGACTACCCCAATAGATCGGGGACTGCAGCAAGATCCCTAGGACATCTACATTTATGGTAGGTACAAAACTGTACTTTTCTTGACTAGCCTCACAAAACATTTCATAACTGCGTATGTTGGTGCAAAAGGCATGAAGTCGTTCAAGCTGGAGGGTGAGGCTTTTTTGGGTAGAGGGATGATTTGATCTGATATCGTTAATCCTCGTTCATTCCTTACGCATGGGTATCAGTTCCGAGCTCGGAACCGAGCCGGCCATTTTCCAAGCTCACGTCAGCTTCAAACTCTCGAGCTAAACTCTTACCCACAGTCCCCCTCTCCCTGTTACCTCAGATTTCGTTTGCCGCGTTGCCATTCGGTTGTGTCAAGCTACTTTTCTTGAGCTAAGTACAGTCATTTGTTGTTTAATAGTTTTACAGATTACTTTTCTGTCAGAAAAATTCATATTTTATTGTCTCTTACCCTATCCCATCTAGCGTATATATTTTCTTCAGGTTTTTCTGCTTCTTTGTTTACCACTTTTACTGCGAGGTATTCTATCTTTACCATCGTTGGTAATCTTTTTCCCTTTTCTCTCATACCTTCGGGTACTCTCTTGTACCATTGCTGGTACCTTTTTTATTAATTAATTTGCTGTCATGGCAGATAAGAAAGGTAGTCCGGGGTTTAAGCGGTGTTCTGATTGTGGACACAAACTGCCTACTTCTGATGCACACTCTGTGTGTTTATTGTTTGGGGGCTTCCCATTTGTCTGTTGACCCACCCTGTACTATTTGTAAGAACTTTTCTAATATAACCTTGTTGGAAAGGAAAAACAAGCCGTTACTGAAGGGACTTCTAAAATCTCCCTTTTCAGAGGCTATTTCTGGGTCGGAGGCCTCAACCCCTCCTAGAGCCCATAAGAAAATCTTGGATGTTCCAACTAAGGCTAAATCTTTGCCTTCGTCCCCGGCTGGGGACTCCCACCAACCAAAACCTAAAAAGGCTAAAGTTTTGGCTCTGGAGCTCACTTAGTCACCCCCTGTGCTTTTGGTGCCTAGACCCTCGGCACCTAGGCCTTCGGCTCCATTAGTGATTTCGGCTCCGTCTTCTCCTGCAGCCTTCTATATATTGGCATCAAGGGGCTCCTCGGTTCAGACTATTACCACTGTATCGGCACCGACCATCCAGTCAGCACAGACTTTGACCGCGTCGGCTCCGAGATCTTCCTCGGAACCGACGCCCTTATTGTTGACTCAAGTTTTGTCGGTTCCAGCTTCGGCACGAACAACCACTTCAGCACCAATCCCTGTGTTGGTGCAGACCATGACCTCGGCACCGATGACTTCTTCGGTGCAGACAACAGTAGTCCAGTCTCTCTCGGCACCGTTGTCCTCGGTGCGGACAGATGTGATGGGCACCGAGTCTGCCTCTTCTGTGGGCAGGCCTGTTTCTCCCTCAGTATCCGTGAGGTCCACTAGAAGCCTTTCAGAACATGATGTGTTGCGTCTTGTGGACCAGGTACTCTTGGCCAGAGGTATCCCACCCCTCAGGAGCTATCCTTGGTGATCACCCATTTCCAAAGACCCCTTCTTATTTTCCTCCTTCATTGCCTTTGAAGTCCATGGATATAGCACAGTCTTCCCCTTCTGCGGTCCCCATTATGGATCTCACTAAGGAACCGCAGTTGCCTTCGTGGCAGGAAAGTTTTGCTACGACCCAGGATGTCAGTTGTGACACGCATAGTTTGCTGCTCCACAGCCATCCAGGGACTCCAGGTCGGCAGGCTGAGCTACTTGGGGGAGGGGTGACCCCTGTCCTAGACATGCACTCCTCTTCGGGTGGACCAACCTTCCAACTGATGGAGAAGGCCTTTGCTGCTCCTGGCGATACCAGACTGTCCATACCTCTGCCCTGCTCTGATAACTGGTTTCACAAGTCGCACCTATTGGACACCGGGTGCAAGGGCCGCAGGACATATTCCCTCAGGAATTCCCTTTTTCGCTGTCTTCTCCAGCTTCTCTCACTGAAGAGGTCCACCGGAAAAGTTTGTGTAAGAGGAAGCACATGGACTCCACAGAGGAGTCCCTCAACGAAATATACAGATTTCTGTGAGGGGGAAGGGTCTCCTCGGTCACCCTCTGAGGTATCCTTTGGTGATATCCGTGAAATCCTGAAGCAGAGAGGTGACTGGCAGTCCTCTAATCCGACCTTGGAGGAATCTATGTTCCTGCAGGCCTTTTGCGCCTGGCCCCCTACCTCCTGGGTTACTCCACCTGCCGATGAACTTGTCCGGCTCATCGTGCAGCATCCTTGCAAGGCTCCTGATACTGTCGAAGCTATTCCCTGGAGGTCAGATAAGATCTTGTCCTCTCCTGCTTCGGATCCCCATTGGTCCAAAGGTATTCCTGTGGATGCTTTGGTGGTGGCAGCCGCAACAAAAAAGGATCTGGCAGAAGAAGAAAGCCAGACTGTCCATCCACCTAACAAAGAGTCCCGGGCCCTGGACAGGATAGGGAAGTGCACCTTTGCTTCAGCGACCTTTGCTATCAGGTCCCTGAATTAATATGGCACATTTTACCAGGCTTCAAAGGGATCTGGTTTCTGAGCTCTCTGAAACCTTAGCAGGTGCCGTGTCTGATGAGCTCCGTGACAAAGTGGCCTCTCAGCTGGCCACCATTGAATCTATATCTAACTCCTCTATGCAACTGATATCTCACGCATCAGAAGGAGCAGCTAGAGCAGCAGGTTCAGCTGTGGTCTTGAGATGACATGCCTCGATGCGCAACTTCGCGGAACCCTTTAAGTCTTTTTTTCTTGATGCCCCCATTGAGGCCTCCTCGTTGTTTGGGCCCAAAGTTAAAAGCACACTGGCCAGATGTGAACAGGACAGTAAGACCCTTTCTGCCATAGGTGACCGTTACTCTTCCCCTCAATGTGCTTTCTCCTAAAACCAAAAGAGTGGGAACATATGGTTCAAGAAATCTCAGGGTCCTTTCCGTGACACACAGGCCGAGTTCTACCCCAGAGGCAGAGGGGGAAACTCACAGGAAAGATGCTCCTTTCGGGGCAGAGGGGGTCCGTGTAATCAGGGCTCCAGGGATTCTTTCCCTGGTCAATCCTCCCAGAGCTCATGAAGAGCGGCCCAACTCCTTTCCTCTGGAAGTGGTTGGGGGATGTTTCTCCTTGTACCCTTCTGCCTTGCTAACCATCACCACCGTTTCTTGGGTACAAAGGATTATAACCAGAGGTTAGCATATCCCCTTTGATCTTTGTCCCGTCCCTTCAAAAAATCTTCCCGACGTTCCACCCAGTCAAAGGGAAGAAGCAGCATTAGAGATAGAAAAGCTGCTAAGAAAGAGAGTAATCCAAATAGTCCCTCTAGACCAGATAGGATCCGGATTCTACTCAAGACTATTTTTGGTGCCAAAGAAAACCGGGGACTGGAGACCAATTTTGGATCTCAGTGGATTGAACAAGTTTGTGAGAGTACAAAAATTCTGGATGGTCACAATACAGTCTATCCTCCCGCTTTTGGAAAAAGATGATTGGATGTGCTCTATAGATCTTTAAGATGCGTACTACCACATAAAGGTGGACAGGCCATCAAGAAGATTTCTGCACTTCCGTGCGGGTGCCAGTCACTACCAGTTCAGAGTAGTGCCCTTCGGACTCTCTACAGCCCCCAGGGTGTTCACAAAGTGCATGGTAGTTGTCACAGCTCACCTGCAACTTCAAGGATTCCAGGTGTTTCCATACCTAGATGACTGGCTCATTTCCGCCCCCACCAGATATCTATTGGAAAAAGCCCTGACATACTCTCTCCTCGCTGCTCAAAGGCTAGGCATAACCATAAATTGGCAAAAATCCAATCTCACCCCATCTCAGTCGACAGAATTCATAGTGGTTATCTTGGACACAAAAAACTGCAGATCTGCTATTCCAGAGCACAGAATTCTAAGGATAAAGCAACAACTAATTCCAATCCTTTCAAGGGAAAAATCCACGGCTCACTCGGTTCTACAGCTGTTGGGTTCCATGGCAGCCTCCATCACCATTGTTCCCCTAGCCAGATTTCACATGAGGCTTCTACAATGGCTACTGCTCACCCAGTGGTATTCTTTTCAGCATTCTGTTTCAGCCATGATTCGAGTAACTCACAGTTGCAAACAGGATTTATATTGGTGGATGACACACAATCTCTCACAATGGTCTCGCTCCTTCTCCCCCCAGCAACCTAAGGCCACCGTGACCACGGATGCCTCCCTGATGGGGTGGGGGTGGGGGGCTATGTCAGGGACAGACAGTCCAAGGCACTTGGTCCGAACTGGAGGCCCATCTGCATATAAATGTTCTAGAGCTGAGAGTGGTGCTTCTGGCATTGCAAGCATTCCATTCCCTGCTGCCATCTGGGACAATTGCAATTCAGTCAGACAACATGGCGGTGGTCTGGTACATCAACAAGCAAGGTGGAACCAAGTCTTACCCCATTTGTCGAGAGGCCATGAGGATATGGCAATGGGCAATGGCTACCAACCGTTTTCTTCTAGCAACACACATTCCCGGGAGTTCCAACATGATAGCAGACAGACTCAGCAGGTGCATTCTTCAACCTCATGAGTGGTCCCTGAATCCCTTGATAGCGGCGGAGATCTTTCACCGCTGGGGCCATCCTTGCTGCGACCTCTTTGCATCCCCAACCAACTACAAATGCAGCAACTACTTCGCCCTGATTCCCCCTCCGGGACAGTCACCCAGGGACACTGTAGTCCATGATTGGCCCTCGGGTCTTCTTTATGCATTTCCACCCTTTCCCCTCATTCCCCAGTTTCTGTAGAAAGCCCGTCTGTTGAAGAGAAAGGTGATTCTCATAGCACCATATTGGCCTCGACAGATTTGGTTCCCCTTCCTTTGGCCTCACCTACTAGATCGACCATGGATTCTCCATCCAACCCCGGAGTTGATCTCACACCCACAGAACCTGATTCATCCCAACTTGAACAGCCTGAAGCTTACGGCTTGGCTACTCCAATTCCCTTGACTGCCAGGCAGAATGATCTTTCTTTACCAGTACATGATATTCTCATTGCTTCTCATAAGTCTTCCACTAGAATTACTTATCTGAGCAAGTGGAAAAGATTTACCTGTTGGCTGAAAGATAAACAAGTAGACCCCTTTTCAGCATCAGTGTCGATAATACTAGACTATCTGGCCGACCTGTTTCAATCGGGTCTGTCGGCCTTTACCATTAGAGTTCATTTGGCTGCAATTTCTAATTTTCATGAGGGTGTCCAAGATTCCTCTCTTATGTCCCATAAATTGTGCAAGACCTTCATAAAAGGTGTGAATCATCTGAAGCCACCTTTTAGAGAACCTATTCAACCATGGGATTTATCATTAGTTCTACAAGCTCTGACAGCGTCACCTTTCAAACCAGCCTCTTCTTGCGACCTCAAGTATTTGTCATGGAAAACCTTGTTTTTGGTCGCTATTACTTCTGCCAGACATATTTCTGAACTTCAAGCTTTATGTATCAAGAGTCCATACTTGATTTTTCTTAGAGATAGAGTACCTCTGAGAACTAATCCATCATTTCTGCCCATGATCTCTGAAATGTCCATTAATCAAGCCACTGAATTGCCAGTTTTCTTTCCCAATCATTCAAACAGAGGAGAGTATTGCCTACATACCCTAGATATACACAGGCAAATCCGTTTTTACTTAAACGGGACTAAATCCTTTCGTAAATCTGACCAGTTATTTTTGGCCTTTTCTGGACCTAGATTAGGATCTGCTGTTGCTAAGGTCACATTAGCGAGATGGTTGAAGGACTGTGTGACCTTTATTTA
Organism: Protopterus annectens; assembly: GCF_019279795.1. Lineage (NCBI taxonomy): Eukaryota > Metazoa > Chordata > Ceratodontiformes > Protopteridae > Protopterus > Protopterus annectens. Next base: position 1,072,903,825 of record NC_056743.1, read on the forward strand.
TACACAACATAATATCTCGTTGCCCACTACCATGAAAGCTCATTCAACAAGGTCGGTGGCAACTTCTGCTGCCTTCCATGCCAGAGCTTCTTTACATGACATCTGTGCAGCTGCAACTTGGGCTACGCCTCATACCTTCATTCAATCATTACAAATTGGACTTGGCCTCCAGGGGAAAAGCATCTTTCGGTTCTATGGTGCTCAGGAATGTCCTTCCATGAGAGCCTCCCAGGAATAGAGGTAGCTGGGGACTCTGTCCCCTGCGTAAGGAATGAACGAGGATTAACAATATCAGATAAAGAAGTTATGTCTTACCATAATGTTCCATTTGTATTGTTGATCCTCATTCAGTCATTACGACCCTCCCTCCTTCCCCTTCCTGTGGATCTCACCATCCGGTTCTCTTAGGTTATTTGACCAGAGGTAGCCTCTACCTTCTTTGACTTGCAAACTCAATCTGAGGTAACAGGGAGAGGGGGATTGTGGAAAAGAGTTTAGCTCGAGAGTTTGAAGCTGACGAGAGCTTGGAAAATGGCCGGCTCGGTTCCGCGCTCGGAACCGATACCCATGGCTAATGACTGAACGAGGATCAACAATACAGATGGAACGTTATGGTAAGACATAACTTCTTTTTACTTTGTAACCTGAAGGGACCTTTGGTAGGCCAAGTGAGGTGTTAAATATATCCATGAGTGCTGTACATAGTTGGTATGCACAGCTGTTTAACACCTTACTCAAGATATTATCTAGACCGGCTGTCTTTCTGGGATTGACTTTCTGTAGCACCCTTATTACTTCCATCATGCTAAGGCTGAGTACTGCATCATACTGCTCTGTGGGAACCTTTGCACAGTTTTGGTGTTCCTCTCCTCAAATCTTCCAAAAAACGTATTCAGCCTGTCTAGAAAGTAAGTGTTATCATCACATTGTGCAGCTCTCATTTTATAGTCTGTAATTTGTTGTATACCCTGGCACAACCATCTGGTATCCCTCATATCCTTGAAGTGGTTTAGTACCTTCCTTCCATATTCCCTGTTAGCCTCTTTTATGTCTTTCTTCATGTTTGCCCTTGGCACAGTTAAGGCTTCCCTGTCATTTGTCCCGAATGCTGAATTTTGTGCCTTCAAAAGATCATAGACCTTACTTGTAAGCCATGGCTTTTGGTTAGCTCTTGTGATGATGTTTTTGATCTGTGTGACATCATCACTGCGTCGGTATGTTCCTCTAGGTCTGTGAGCTGGTCTGTTGTGGCTGCCTCATTGAAAATCCTCCAGTTAGTACACTCAAAACAGTCCTGGAGAGCTGATAATGCTCCCTCAGGCCAAATCCTTATCTGTTTCACCATGGGTTTCTCCCTGACTAGAGCAGGTTTATAAGTAGGCACCAGCATGATAGAAGGATGATCCAAGCCACCAAGGTGTGGATGCCGCACTGCTTTGTAGGCTTGCTTTATATTGGTGTAAACTTTATCCAAGGTACTCTTACCCCTTGTTGGAAAGTTTACATGCTGGTAGTAATGGGGGAGTACTGACTTTAGATCAGTCTGATTAAAATCACCAGCTATCACATGAGCAAACTCAGGGTGTTTATTCTGCATGTCACAGGTAGACCAGTCTGATTAAAATCACAAGCTATCACATGAACAAATTCAGGGTGTTTATTTTGCATGTCACAGGTAGACTGGTACAATTTTGTGAGTGCCTCATTTGTGTTAGCAGTAGGTGGGATATACACCACTGTTACGCAGATTCCATATCTACATTTTATAGACAGAAACTCCAGAATCTCAGTGCAGTGAGGAATAATGACCACACAGTTACTGCACCATCTGTTATTAACATAAATGCAGACTCTTCCTCCCCTAGCCTTTCCACACAGTGTTTGGCTTCTTTTTGCACGATACAGTGTGGAACTCTCTAAATTAACTGCATTGTCAATGATATTGCTGTGTAGCCATGTCTCAATAATCACAATTAAACAAATGTCTTTCACCTTGTTCTTTGAAAAGAGTTCCATCCTTAAGTAGTCCATCGTGTTGTCAAGGGAATGCACATTTGCGAGCAGTACTGAGGGCAGTGCAGGCCTGTAAGGGTTTGCCTTTAGTTTAGCAGAAGTACCAGCCCTACATCTTCTTTTTCTTGCTCTTTCACATCTCTTCCTTTTTTACTTATCCAACCTGTTCCAGCACCTCCCATCTCATGTTTCAGGCACTTAACAGCAGGGTGTATATTACATTATCGAACTTTTAAAAGTTATAATGTCATATGGTCAAAGCCATATGATCGAACTTTTAAAAGCTCTAAAAGCTAAAAAAATAAAATAAAATAAAAACGTAAACAGAAAAAAACCAACCTGACCATTTTATGCAGGCAGGCAAGCCCCCCCAGCATCCCCCACACCCCCCTCTCTTTAAGTGTACCAACACCGAGATCACACTACAGTGCAGGAAAGGGAAATCTTCCCATTCTGCACTGTACGGAGATCTCCGTTGAAACGTTCAAACTTTTAAAGGTTTGATCATATGGTGTCGACCATATGACGTTCGAACTTTTAAAAGTTCGATAACATATAATATACACCCTTAGCAGCATGCAGAGTTAAGATCCCTAACTTGTAGAGATATGTGACTGTAGTTGGACCACAGACTCTACAGACAATATAACATCAGCCAGCAGCATGCTAATGAAGTATGCTTGATTTCCAGCAATTTGTCTACTGTAAACTCCTGTATTTTCATTTAAGAGCCCAGAACCATGTTTTGTTGTATTTTTGAGTGAAAAAGAAGAAAAATTAAGCACTTTTCCCCGACAAGCTGATGCCGCTGCTGCCACACAGGGCTTTCATCATATCAAAAAGGGTAAGTAATGTCCTGTCAATTCATGTCTCATTGAAAATTGTATTTGGGTTCTACAGCAAGGTTAACAGACAGTGCAGTTCAGGAAGTTTCTCCTTTTCCCCACTGATTTGCAGACTCGAAATTGGTATATTTAATGATGTAGGGTAGGAATAGGGGTACAAGGGAGCTTGGAAAAAAAAAACACTCTTCCCCCTCCCGCAGGATCTGTCTGTCAATGCAGTACTTTCATCAGAAACCGTTCTGATGAAAGTTGTGTGCGTATGTTGTGTAGTTTTTTATGAAATTCTGTATTACTGTACTTATTCCTGGATTTACTGGATGCACAGTCAGTTAAGTGCCACAGCAAGTAGCGCAAATTATTGATCTGTCAATTCTGACTATTAGTGAAAATTGCTATCAATAAATCTGTTCATATTTACATGTAAAATGTCAGGGGGAAAAACTATGCTTATCTTATTGTACATATCTGTTGTACTTAAGTCATTTATTATTCGTTTTCCATACCTTTTTTATTAAGTTCAGGATATTGTGTAACATCCTGATGTATAGGTGGTCATTCTGGGTTATGTTAGATTACTGAGTTTTCAGAAACTCTATCTTGATATGGCTGAGACCATATGTTTGATCTTCCAAAAACTCTAAAAAAACAACCAAAATCTACTTTGCTTGCAGAGGTGTGAGTCCCCTGCACCAACAAGATTGCGCTACATTGGGGAAAAGGGTAAATTCCCCATGCTTTGAGTTTTCAGAAAGTTGGAAAATAGTCTCAACCGTATGAAGTTCGCTTTTCCTAAAATTCGATAATCTGATATAAACCCATTAATTCTCCCTGTATAAGTATTAATTCCATCAGTAATTTTGAACTACCACTGATAAAATTTAGTACTAAGCAGAAGTCATTAGTTGGGCTTACACTCAGACACACACACACAAAAATAATTAGTATGAAATATATGGCATTTATAATGAAGTAGTATTTATTGTGAATGTCAACTGATTTAAAATCATTAACCGGGAAAAGCCAAAAGAAGAGAAGTGTAACTCCCTGTGTGTCTATGAATTATCCACACTCCCTGGTTTATTTGCTTGTCACGTAGATAAGCTCCTGGATCGGTGGTCTACCCTTTTAAACAAGTGTGTGTGTGTGTGGGTGTATATATATATATATATATATATATATATATATATATATATATATATATATACATACATATACATACACACACACATATATACATATATATGTGTATGTGTGTGTATATATATATATATATATATATATATATATATATATTGGTTTCACTTTATAATCTCGAAATGCTGAAATCTTGAATTTCAGCATTCTGAGACTGTAAAGACGGATTTCAAAATGTGGAAAGTTCATAATCGCGAATTAGAATATCTCAAATTCGCAGTTATGGCTTTACATTAAGTGATGTGCTGTGTTTACGTTGGATGTGCAATGTAAGTTAAGTGACTTTTTTTAAGGGTTTAGGGTGGGAGTTTGAGTTTGTGTTAGATTATTTTTAAGTTGTATGCATGGGTTAGGGTAGGTAGGTTAACGTATGAGTGTGTAATTGTTGGATGCGTTGGTGTGTGTGTATGTGTGATGTGTGTGTGCGGGGGACTGTGGAATGTTTGGGTGTGAGTGATGTTCTTAGTGTTTCACTGTTGCAGTCATCACACTTGGGTTATTTGCCTGCAGGTAGTCCTCAGTCGGCCCGAACACCAGAGTCTTGGGATTTCTGATGCTGTCGCCTCTTCTATGACGTCAGTTTGTCAGGGGTATAAAACATGTAGCCGACGCCATTACATCAGCGTTTCTTGCCTAGTGGGAGCCTGAAGCAGAAGCAGTTCAAAAGTGCCGGTCGGCCGCTACCTGAAATTTTCGTTTTTCGAGTTTCAGACCTGAAGTCTTCTAAAGCTAAGTACCCCATTGGGGATTCTTTTTTCTTGCTCTAACCAATGTCAGAAAAAGTTAACAATTGTCTTGCCTGTGGAAAGCAAATACCTCACAGAGATTTTCATTCTTACGGCATCATCTGTTTAGGCCCAGACCACGACGTTCCTCGCTGTAGGTTTTGTGCCTTGTTTAATGCCCAAACTATTTGTCGTTGGGCTATCTTTGTTGCTAAATTCTTTCACTCTCGTTCTCCGTTTTCCGAAATGGCTTCCATAAGCCATCCGTCTGTCAATCTTCCAAAAAAAGTAAGGATAAAGACAGAGACAGACCGCATAGGTCCAAAACTGCCGACGACACTTCCGTTCAGCTAGTTGCCAGTTTGCCGGTACTCAGTGAGGTGCTTTTGCAGCCCCTGATACCCGCTTCTACAGATTCGCAGGCCTCTGCTGAGACCCATTTGGAGTCCGGTATGCCACAAGTTGCTTCTTCGTCTATGGAACCAGCAGATTTCTCTACCTTGGATGGGTCCGGAGCCACTGTGCAGGCACCGGCTTCTGAGGGTGTATTCCGACCTTCCGATGTTCGCATTAAACAGACAGCTTCGTTTTTGACTAAAAATGCCGAATTTCTCAGGCCCAGAGTTCGCACTATGCCTAGAAAACCGATGACCAAAGCACATGCTCCAGCTCCCTTGCCACAGAAACAAATGCTTTGAATGGCTGAAGACCTTATAACTTTAATTAGGGGAAGCCAGCCTTCCCCCTCTAAAAGACAAATAATTGATTTTCCTTCTGATTCTACAGACCATGAGTCTGATGACTGATCCCTCTGATTACCAGGACATACTCTTATCTACCTATGAGGATTCAGATGGAGAGGATTCCATTCCATCTGCCTCCCCTCCAGAGGACTTTTCTTTTGGTGAAACCTTCATACTTTAAGAAAGCATTTCCACTGGGAATGCCAAGACTACCCTCAGTCCAAAGAGAGACTCAGATTGTCTCAGCACAGGCCTCTAGCTATACCCCCCTGTCCTGGACATTGCAGATGATGCTTTCATGGAATCCAGTCTTACTCCTGATACTTTACCACCAGCTCCTAGAAAGCCTGATAGGTACTACAGAGTACCTGACTCTCACAAATTTCTCTTTAAGAATCCCACTGTGGATCCAGAGACTATTTCCCTGGGACCTAAAGGCATTAAGGCTACTACAGCCAAAAACCCTACCCCTTCGGACAGGGATTCTAGAGCTATAGACAGATGAGGTAAGAAGGTATATACCTCTGCAACTCTTGCCATCAGGGCTTTGAATTGCCAGTTTCACTTGTTGAAGTACCAGCAGCATATTATGGAACTAATTTAACAAAAAATGTTGTTGCTTCCAGATTGTATGAAAAATAAAGATTTACAACAGCTAATACATTCTGCAAACCAAGTTAGTAAACATACTTTGCAGTGTGGTTTTGATGCCTTAGAAGCATCTTGCTGGGCTGCTGTCACTGGGTCTGTACTGAGAAGGCATGCTTGGCTGAATGAGCAAATTCTGCCAGACCATGTCAAAGCAAAATTGCTAGATGCTCCATTAAACCAGGAAAAATTGTTTGGCACAAAAGCAGAAGTTCTTAAAAAGATGGAAGAAAAAGTTAAATTTATGCAAACTGTTAAAGATTTTTTACAGGTGCAGCCACCTAAATTCAGTAGGCATTGGCCTTCTAAAAACTAGTCCTTTCCAGTCCCTCCCAGGCATTCTCAGTCCAAACCCAGGGGCAACAGGCCACCAAGACTACAGTCTCAGGGTATACAGAGATCTAAACAATGGAGTGCTCCCTCCTATAAAACGGAGTGGTAAGCCACCCCCTTATGGAAAAAGTTCACAATGACTTGACTATCTTCCTTCCCAGCAAAGCCCAAGTTCTTGCACCCCTAGGAAGAAAACTCACCCTGCATGCACAAAACTGGATGTCCATTACTCAGGACCGGTGGGTCCTAAACATTGTATCCCAGGAATACAGATTCAACTTCCACTCACTGCCAACCCCGAGTGGGTTGCCAGACCTTCTGCCAAACCAGTGGGCAGAGGCTCAAAAGCAAGTACTTTCTCTTCTCAGTTTCAGGGCTATTCAACCTGTGCATATAGAGCAAAGGGACAGGGTTTCTTCTCCAGACTTTTCCTAGTGCCCAGAAAGGAGGGCTGTTGGTTCTCTATCCTAGATCTGTCAATTCTCAACACCTTCTTGGTGGTCCCAAAATTCAAAATGTTGACTCTGCAACAGCTTCTTCCTGTGCTAGCCAACGATGCTTGGCTAGTCACCCTAGACTTAAAAGAAGCTTATTTGCACATCCCCATAAGGGAATCTTGCAGGAAATAGCTACGATTCAGGGCAGGCTGTATGCACTATCAATTCTCTGCACTTCCCTTTGGCTTATCTACTGCGCCAAAGGTATTTACACATTGCCTGGCTCCAGCCATTGCATACTGCAGGCAGAGAAATATTCAAATTTACCCATACTTGGACGATTGCCTGATTCAGGCGGACAGTCAGGAATTGCTGCTTCAGCACCTGGCATTTGTAAAGAAACTTCTATCTTCTCTGGGGTATACACCATCAATGAAAAGAAATCACAACTGGTGCCCATCCAAAAGATTGTATTCCTGGGAGCAAGCTTGAACATAACTTCTCAAATGGCATTCCTCACTCCAGAAAAACAGGCCTATTTGACAAACTACTTCAAACTAATGGCCACCAAAACCCAGCTATCTGCAAGAAAAATACTGCAAGCCATAGGGTTCATGGTCTCATGCATTCTACTAATTCCATATGCAAGACTGCATATGAGGAAACTTCAGTGGTACTTAAAAAGTCTCTGGTGTCAACATTCTCAAGACCTGGAAACAGCGATTCCTATCATTCCTTGTCTAAGGGCAGAGTTCCTTTGGTGGGCAGAGGCATGCAACCACAACAAGGGACTTCCTTTAACTCAACCCCTCGCCGCCCAAACCTTGACAACAGACGCAGCAGACTATGCGTGGGGGGGCTCACATGGCAGGCAAATGCCTTCAAGGTAAATGGAACCCAGAACAAATTCCCCTGCATACCAGTCAAAAAAAATGTTAGCTGTACAGAATGCTCTGACAGCCTTCATATATACCGTATCCTTCCAGGACAACTCCTGATAAAGACAGACAATACCACAGTTATGTGATACATAAACAAGCATGGGAAACTCATTCCTACCCTCTCTGCAGGTTAGCCATGGCCCTGTGGAACACTGCCCTGAGCAACCAAGTGCACCTGCAAGCTCAATTCCTGCCAGGCAAACAAAATTTACTGGCAGACGACTTAAGCAGAAATCTACTGGACCCACACGAGTGGAGGCTGGAACCCACCTCATTCAAACTTCTAATCCGCAGGTGGGGGACTCCAGAGGTGGACCTCTTTGCGTCCCCCCAAAGCCATAATTTGAGCAAATCTTGCACCAGAAATCCCCACAGCCGTGTGTGGAAAGTGGATTCCCTATCCTTTACATGGGAAAACCTCTCAATTTATGCCTTTCCCCCTCTGCCCCTCCTCTCAAAAGTACTACTCAAGATTAAACTGGACAGGCCAAAGACGATCCTTATTGCCCCAGACTGGCCACACCAGCACTGGTACCCACTCCTACGCAGTCTGACAGCAGTGCCACCCTCGCACCTACATTAGACCCCCTTCCTGCTGTCCCAGCAGGAGGGACAGATTTTGCATCCACATCTGCAAACCCTGAACCTTGCCGCCTGGGTTAGCCCCTTAATACACCACCAGCAACCCTCAGCAAATGGGTGCTGGACGTCATCATTGAGGCCAGAAGGCCTAGTACTAGGAAATCCTTTTCAGAAAAGTGGAAAAGATATTGTTTTTGGAGCCAGTCTCAAGGAAAGGACACAGCTGTGCCCACCTTACCTCAAATCCTTGATTACCTAGCAGAGCTACTCCACAAAGGCCTATCCTTCTCATCAATTAAAATTCATGCCTCTGCCATCTCAGCTCACTACAATACTGAGCCACCTCTATTTTCTCACCCTCTCATCAAACAGTTCCCAAGAGGAGCTAACAATTTTAGGCCCCTGAGGAGAGCTCCCACCCCTGCCTGGGACCTTACCTTTGTACTAGAGAAGCTCACGCTTCCCCTTTTTGAGCCTGCTGCTACAGCAGAGTTAAAATTCCTCTCTTGGAAAGCAGCCTTACTTCTAGCCATCACTTGAGCAAGAAGAGTGTCTGCATTACAGTCACTAATGGCTGTGGAACCCTTCATTATTTTCCATGCGGACAGGGTTTCCCACAGGACTAAAACCATCATTTATGCCCGAAGTGGCTTTAAACCAATCCATCCATTTACCAACTTTTTTCCATAATCCTCAGAATAAAGGGGAAAGGATTCTGCACTCCTTGGATGTGTGCAGACAGCTCAAGTTCTACCTTGACAGAACTAAACCTTTCAGAAAATCTGACCAGCTGCTAGTCAGCTTTGCTACAGGGGCAGAGGGCAAGGCCATTTCAAAGCAAACCATTTCCAAATGGATAGCACACTGCATCCATTTCTGCTACAAACACAATGGAAAACCTACCCCACAGGGTATCAGAACTCATTCCACTAGGGCTACCTCAACCTCTACATCATTCCTCAAGGGAGTCCCTACCAGGGACATCCTGGAAGCTGCAACCTGGAGTTCTGTACACACCTTCACCAAGCATTACCACTTACCTATTTTTTCTAAATTCAGAGCTGGATTTGCCACAGCAGTCTTAAAGAGCCTGCTTGCCAGCCCCAATACTTCTTGACTGCCTCCACCCTTTCTCAGCTTTGGGAATCAACCTAAATGTGATGACTGCAACAGTGAAACACGAAGAACATAGTACAATTGTGTACACTTACCATAAATGTAGATGTTCGAGTGTATTCACTGTTGCAGTCTTGGTTACCCTCCCTCCAGCCCCCTGACTTTTCTATTCTTTCCACCTATCCTCTTTTTGACCATATCTTATGGCAATGGTGTTTACTTTTTACTGGAGGTGTTCCACACCACGTAATTGCTTCCTATTTTGGGGGCTGCTGACATCTGGGGCAAGAAAAACTGATGTAATGGTGTCAGCTGCATGTTTTATACCCCTGACGACCTGACGTCATGGAAGGAGATGGCAGCATCTGACGCAGAAATCCCAAGATTCTGGTATTCGGGCCGACTGAGGGCTACCTGCAGGCAGATAAACCTAAGTGTGATGACTGCAACAGTGAATACAGTCAAACATCTACATTTATGGTAAGTGAACACAACTGTACTTTTTGTCTGTGCGATCTCGGGGTTATTATATATAAGTAGGGGGGTGGGGGTGCAGGGAGGTTTTGTACGGTTTCGGCTTTATGGTCTCAAAATGCTGAAATTCGAGATTTCAGCATTTTGAGATTATGACGTGAAACTATATATATATATATATATATATATATATATATATATATATTTTTTTTTTTTTTAATTTCTTTTTTTACATTTTTGCAGGGCGGGCCCCCCTGCACCCCCACACCCTCTGCTAATTAAATATAACAAATCCGAGATCACACTGTACTGTTCTGCGTTGTATGGCGATCTCCATGTAAACAGATCAAAGTTTCAAAACTTCTCTCAACCATAATAAAGTTGAAGTTTTGAAACTTTGAAATTTAGAAATCGATATATATATATCAACAAAAGTCGTTTATCCTTGCTCTTGGATATAATAAATTATTTGCTATAGAAGAGCTAAGATATTACTAAAACCGGAGAAAGCCTCTAGTTGAATTTGTTAGATCTTTTCAACTTAAGGTGTTGTAACACAGAGTGCACATTGTCAGAATTCTATTTCAGGGGAATGTAGACAGCAGAACAGTGCAGAACCTCCTCTTCTTGCTGTCACGAGGAATTGTTTGGCAAACTAGTAACGGCAGCAAGGTCAGCTGTTCATAGATACTATACTGATTGAGTAAAGTAGGTTACTGGTCCGCAGCGCAGTAAAATACATTTGCATGTACATTATACCATATGTTTGCAGCATGCTTCTATTTTGATACTGATGAGCCTTGCAAGTAAACATGCTTGTTCTGGTGCTGGAAGCCATAGCTCTGCTTATACATGTTTGTGCTTCTGAATCATAAATGCATTCATTTTATAACTGCATGTTTGAGTTCTCTTACTGATTACAACAAACATGCTTGTTTTTCTCTTGGCAAGCTCCTTTATTTATTTAGAATATGGCTAGTGATTTGTCTATTAACAGGTAAAATTCCAGGTTACCTAAGCTACATGCAGTATACAGAGTACTGCAAATTTAAATGCGTTAGAAATGTTTTTATTTTACTGCCGACTATGTAAAATTTAACCTTAAAAGGTCCATTGACTTACAAACCTAGGAAACTAGGGGTTAAACTTGCCTTTTTCATTTTGCTTGATGTAAGCACTCTGATCTGATATGACTCAGTCGCCCCATTTTCCAAATATTGTTCTTTTTCCTTTTTGATAGAACAGAATGATTAATATTTTAAGTCCTTTGTTTTCTTGGAATCGCTTTTGTATGAAATCTCACTTGATACAATCCAGAATTAAAATTAATTTTTATTCTGTTGAAAAGAATTAGTGAAGACACTTTAGTTAGCTTCCAGAAGAACGCTTTGCCGATTCTATTAATAGAAATACAGTTTTATAATTTGATTTTGTTGATAGAAAATTGGTATGTAGCACTGTTTGAGAATGTGCCTTCGTAGTGACAACAGTAATGAACATAGATGCTGAAATGTGGAATGAGGCTAAGGGTTTCACTCCAAGAATGTATATTTTTAAGGAAATGCATTTTATTACAGTCCTGGCATAGATTTAAAGTATTTACCAGCATTGTGTTTGTCAAAGCATACTTTGCAGTAGGCCAGAACCTGCAGTGGTACAGAACTCCTGATGAAAGGAAGCTTCATCTAACATAGTTAAATACCTTGTAGAACATCATTTCACTCTTCCACATGATTAGAGTTATCTAATATACTGTCACCCCATCCCCATATGTAGTTTCATTTTCTGTACTGCCTTTGCTGTTTGAGTGCCCACTGGGACGTCTAGGAAGTGTTGTCATAAATTGTTCCTTTATTTTATAATGTGAATCCTTCTCTCAAGTAAGTGTACCATGACCAATTAGTAATTATACAGTGATGTCTCATTTCTGTTCAGAAATGAGCACACTGATTGAACAACCCAATCAGCATGCCCATTGTAAATCGGGTGCATACCAACAGAATAAAGACAGGCCACTGAAGTACCATTGGAGCAGCTGCACATTAAGTTGGAATTTGCTGAGGGACATCCTCAAATATAAAGAAACAGAAACATACCTGATTTTCCTTCTATTTCTGCACTTTGTCCCATAAAATCTCAACAGGAAAAAAAGAAGAAAAAAAAAAGCAATGGAGAGTCTCTTTTCTCCTGCACTGCACTGATGTACTGTGCTAACATAGTGATGCAAGTCCCATACGCATGCTCAGTACATCAGTAAAGATGGAAAAAGACAAAGGAACACTTCAGTGCCCTTATACAAAGACATTATTTAAGAAAGGTATGCACTTTCTTTCATAAATAATGTCATTGTGTAATAGCAATAATCTACGACTGGATGTGGGTATATCAGGTTTTACCCACATTTGGCTTTTTTTTTATCACTCGGGCTTTGCACTCATGATCAAACCACACCAACCATGGGTAAATCCTGATATATCCACACCCAGTCATGGATTATTGATTTATTTAATTGATTTTATTTATTGTTTTTGTTGTCAACAGAGTGAGGTCCTACAAGTCTGTCTAGACTTGACCTGTTTTTATGGCTTATTGAGGACATTTGTAACTTCTTGCCTCATCTTCTTTCAAATTTTCATTTAGCTGTCAGATTAGCTCAGTTGTGTGCAAATACTTCTCTCTTTTTGTACCATTTTCCAGAGTATTTGTTTTTCACCTCTCTGAATAAAGCATCCCTTTCTGACATCTCATTCAAGTCTGGCACAACTTAAAAAAAAAAAAACATTGAGCATAAAAAACCTACAATGCATTTACAAGTAACTTGAATGTATTCCTTAATATCCTGCTGTTGCTTTTTTGATGATGCAGAGATTGACTGCTCTTTTCTGCACCCTGAATCTCATGCCTAATGGCTCTGTTGAATTGTCATAGGCATCTCTGTTCCTTCTCAAAGAAGTCTGTGAAGTATGCAGTTATTCATTCTTTATCCATTTTTATTCATTCTTTATCCATTTATACCTGGTAATCCAGAAAAGATAATGTAGTTTCTACCTCTGAGTAAAGAAAGAAGACTTGTACAGTATCGTTTACATTCACACAGATGTTCAGCATGTTATGTTTCTGGAAAGGAGCTCAGTGTTTCTGATAACTGTCCATTAACTCTAGAAGAGGGTGAAGATAGGTGGTGGTTAAGTACAAAAATAAATACAGTTAAGATTTGAGGACATGGGCATAGTATGGTTTCCTCTCAGATCTGTTGGCTACATTGCTTGCCATTTTATTTTTAGATCAGTTGCTGTTTTATTTCTGGTTTGTGTAGCTCAGTACCAGATTTACTGAAAATTCACCTTATTTAAATTACAAACTACTTTTATTTATTTATTTATTTTTATTTATTTTTTTCTACCAGATTAGTGAACAGTATAATTATAGGATTAAGCTACTCTGTTCCATCTTCCTCATGCCCTTGTTTATAAGATTGTCTGTTACTAACCAAATCAACACCTTACTCATCTGCACTTCTTTTTTGTAGGAAATATGGTGGGGGGTCATGTAGGTCTTAGGTAGACAAATCAGTTTTTAGCTAAATATACACTGCTTTTCTTTCCCTTTTTATCGTGTGTATTTCTTATAGTACCATTTTCACCCATTTATTCTCCCTGGAGTGATCTTTTTTTGTCTCACTTCCATCCTCAGCTTTTTTTCTTCCTTCCCTTTCCATGTGTAATCTCATCTTAGTTTCAAGTGGCACACTACTATTGCTGTCTTACTACACGTGGTTCTCCTGCTCAGCTTTTAACTGGAGTACCTTTAGCATGCAGTCTGCATGACTTCCTTTTGCCCACATGTTTTTTTCATTAGGTGCTGCAGTTTCCTCTCGCATCCTACAAAGAATGTTGTAGGTGAAATGACAGCCCCTCAAATTTCCTATAGGTGGTTTTGTGTGTGTGTGTGTGTGTGTGTGTGTGTGTGTGTGTGTGTGTGTGTGTGTGTGTGTGTGTGTGTGTGTGCGCGTGCATGAGTCTCTGAGCATTTTGCAGTGTATTGGCATTCAATTCAGAATGTTTTTCTGCCTTTTCCCACTGAGTATCAGAATAGGCTCCACCTTCTCTACACCCCCATCTCTCTCTGATTGTCCTTGCACGTGTGTCATCTTTGGTGACTACATCTTCCTTCATTTTAAATGATACGTACAAGTACGCACACACATCACTTGTGCATATGCATAAATAAAGGGCCTCTTGACTCGCATCTTAATTCTACTTTATTCCTGTTATTTATCTCTTAGCAATAACAGATATTGTGCTTAAAGGAATCCACAATTTTACCTAATTTAAATTTAAGTTTATCCCAAGGGCCCTGTGTCAGAAGTGGTCCATGAAATATCTGATCATAGATAAGATTTTGTTGTACCTTTTGTGAACAGATAGAAGCATCTCCTGTGTGTTTCAAATGAAACAGCCAGAGCAGTTTGTTATTAGTTTTGCCTTATAGATAGCTTAGATAACAAAGCAGTAAAGTTAGTTATTTCTAACAGATGGAAAATATTGTTGGGAAATCAGGAATTGAGGACAAATGTTTAAGTGAATACCCTAGTTTAGTAAATTAATACAAATCTAAAGCAAATGTGACAAAATGTTGAAGCCGAATAAATTACATCTTTTACGTAATAAGACAAGTGGGACTTTGCCACATGTAGAAAGCTGTCTAATGGAATATATGATCATGTTTATCCAGTTAAAAAAATTAGTATAACGTATATATGATGAACTCACTTCCGTATTCATATTTCAATAAGTGTCTTGCTTTTTATATAATGAACTCCATTCCGATGGACGTTAACAAGGGGACCTTGAAGCGATGTTGGATCAAAAAGAGGGTTGGCAAAAAGTCCTATTAAATGCACAGGTCTTACCTGGTCTCAATGAAGCTCTGAATTTTAAGGCAGTCTTAAAATGGAGGTCTGTGTAACACTAACACCGTGTATATTGCTTGTAACAGCAACAGTCATTTTTAATATTAATGTTGCTGATAGTTGACATTACTTATTTTAATTGCTCCTCCTTGTACTTACTGTTTTTCAGACGTGTATCTGCATAAATTTAGCATCATCATGAAAACTGATGCTGATGAATTCAGATTGGCAGAAGCTTATACGATAATAGATTCAGTGCATTAAACATTTTTAATTGGTATTTGTAATCTGATTACTTGTTGAAATGTAATGATGAAATTACTTGCTGGTATTTCCTATTTTTATTTAATAAACTAAGAGTGCTTCTGAATAGTACAGAATATTCAGTTCCATTGTTAAATAATTTGGTTTTCATATTTCGGAATTAATTATCAGTACTGACGTTTATTTGGTCCTTTTTCTTTCTTTATTATGTTGACCTTGACCACTCAAGATACTCAGGACATTAGAAGTCTTATCATATTGTACTGCTCGTGATACTCCCTCCTGGGATTATATGGTTGCTGCATCAGGAGAGAGACAGAACAATTACAGACACAAGCTGAAAAGCAGATATTGAATTTGTTAAAGCCACCATTGAGACCCTTTCAGTTGAAGCTTTGTATATAAGTGGCAGGAACCATGTTATAGTTATAAATCAAATCTACTTTGATTTGGAGAAAGGCTTAGTCAAATTAAAAGGACTTCACTGATACATACATTTTGGGCATTTGAAATTGCCAGTCAAATATAATGAAACAGAAATAGTCAATATTAACAAAAATATAGCTATAAAGTTTAGTAAATTATGTTAATGTCTGTAGTGATGGTTTCAGAAAAACTGGATAGTATATTTGAAGAAAAAAAGAGGAGGTCCTTAAGAAATATAATTTCAAAATGTTTCTAAGAGACAAAAAATGAAGAAGATGAAGTATTTTTATAGTATAAGCATTTAACAAGTTTTGACAAATAAATGTGAGAAAGAGACAATGAGGTAATCACTCAGGATTTGAACTAACAGTCCAAAAATGGATAGACAGTTAAAATGACTTTTTAAGCTCATACTTAAAAGATTGCTCTGGCTAGCAAAAAAGACAAGACACAGTCCAAGTCTCCAATCAATATACAGCAGAGGAACTACATAGATCTGTGAATTTAACCTGAGTATCGTGAGAAGTTGCCTAGTGAATCAATAAACAGAGTGTGACACCAGCAAGCTTGTAGTAGTTAGTTGATGTAGCCAGAAGTGACAAAGATAACACGAGCAACTACAGCTACAAGAGTTTTTTTCTGCAGTGTTCTAGGCTGTTTGCGTCTAGCAGGATAACAAATTCTGTGCGCACCATTACAGTGCTGAACATGTTTACAAGGCAAATTAAAGTTGTTGCTGCAAAAACATAAGATATAAAGACATTTAATTGATTATTTAGAAGGCCTAGCTCTTTTAATCCTCCCTTTAATACTACTATAAATGTCTTTGAATCAACATTTACCCTCTGTCTGACCCCCATGTCTTTGATAGACAGAGGCAGAGACAGTAAGTTAACTGACTTTGCAGTAACATACCCCCCCCCCCCACACACACACACAAACACACACAAAACCCTTAACTTCCTCCTTAATAACATACCCCATCGTATAGCCGACCAGTGCACTAGAGGACAAAACTGGGATGGATTACATGGACAAGCTTATGAAGACCCCAGTGGTTAATGGCGTAGACAAACCTATGATCATGAAAAAAAGAGAAGAGAATTTTTTGCTAATCCCCCTTTTTAAAAGCAGTATCATCTTAATAGAAGAAATCGTGAACTGATTTAAATAATTTATAATTTTAATAACTATTTAAATAATGAATAGCAACAGTGATCAAGGCTGAGGGGCCTTCCACTAATGAACAGACAGAAATGCAGTGTAAAAATATATAATATGCTAGCAGGCATTGACTTCTCTTAAGAAATAAGGGAGTCAGAAATGGATATAGTATATAATAGTGATAATTTTGTTGAAGAGCTTGTTGTGACTGAATGGATTCTTTCAGAAGTTGCTGCCTTTCTTTTAGTTTCATAACCAAGAATAGCTATAATCATAAGAAGCACAAAAAATGCCAGGTCCATTGTTGTGACCTACAGTTGCAAAGGGGAGGAGGTGCATAACAGAATCTCTTACAATATAGGTTGGGTACCTTTTTCAAAGCAGTGTTAAAAACATATTTTCTTTTGCAAAATATTCCATAAATTTTATTGTTAAATTGAGAGACCTTGTGTTAGAAGCTCTTTGCTTTTTTGGTACTATTGATGTTACAGGGGGAGCTGAATGGTATATAAACACTTTAACACAAATGTATTTACTTTTGGATGTACAGTTGCATGTTATACTGAAATATGTTGATGATGTTCCACAGAATAATTATTCTGTGAGAAAAAATTTACACTCAATTAAAAGGATTTGTTTAGTTGTTGAAAAGTTAAGTTTGCATTTAAAATCAAACACTGTAAACATGTTCAGTTGCATTTACTTTTTATTGACAACATTTTTGTTGTATTGTCTGGAAATTACTTTTATAATGAGGTGAGCAAAGAAAAACCTTTTAACAAAGACAGTCAATAATGCCTCTATTTTCATAGTATGTGCCACCTTATGTCAGGAGAAGTGTGATTCATGGTCAAGTCTTTAGAACTAGTAGAGTTGTGAAGCAAAAGTGTTAGAGAAAGATGTGGGTGATCCAAATAGCATATCTGTGGCAAGAGGGTATTGCTAAGCCCTAACTGGCGGACAAAATGCCATTTTGGATTGCTGGGTGCCCACTAGAGGGGAAATACTAAGACCAATGAATCACTGCAAAGGACTGAGCAGTATATCTTCACTCTGGAAGTGTGAAGTTGAATCGTCTGCCTTTGAACCCCCCCGACTTCAAGAAAGTGACCCTGGTTTTGGTTTATCACTTCTTTAGTACTCTATTATATCTTCAGTATGCAGTTGTCAAGTTTGAATCAGCTGCCTTTGAAAAAAAAAGTCCAACTTCAAGGAAGTGACCCCGGTTTTGGTTTATCACTCCTGTAGTGCTCTATTATACCTTCACACTGCAGTCATAAAGTTTGAATCAGCTGCCTTTTAACCCCCCCAACTTCAAGGAAGTGGCCCTTGTTTTAGTCCATCGCCCCTGCAGTACTCTATTATAGCTTTACTCTGCAGGCGTGAAGTTTGAATCAGCTGCCTTTGAAAAAAAAAAAAAAAACTTCAAGGAAGTGACCCTAGTTTTGGTTCATCACTCTTGTAGTACTCTATGTATGTAACCCCCTCCCCCCTGCTGAGCTACAGTTTATTAATTTTCAACCTGGTCACAAAAAAGCTTGTCCCTCTTTCCCTCCTATTTCTAGTGTTACCACTTATCTGTCTTTCAGTCTGGATTCCCATATTTACATACAACAGACCGGCATTATTACTTTTAGTAAACGGTCCACACCAGAAGGACAACGTATATTGGTGAAACTATTATCTACTGCCTTTCCCTACTGTCCTACATCTTGCTAACTGAAGGTGGAAATATTATCACTGGTACAAACACAGGCACTGATCTGAGAATCTTTCCTTCCACTGATAGTTTTTTTCTGGCTGACTGGTCTGCCCCTCATGGTTCAACCTGCTCCTTTTTGCCCTAATTACGCTTAGGCCCTCTCAACTCCCATACAATACCCCCAATTCCCACCCAACCCCACATACCTTAAATTTATAGTTTAGCCACACAAATCCCTCCCACTACATGCCTCCTCTTCCTCTTCTACATCTCCAATCCCAATCTCATTTCCCCAACATCTAACCACTCCTCTTCCTAGTCTAATCATACTGACCCTTAACCCCACCACATACCATTCTCCTCACTCCGCTCCCTCACACTACCTCCTTAACTCTATCTTCCCTCTTCTCTTCCTGGTAGAACTAAACACTGTCTCACGTTAAACTAGACTACCATTGCTTCTTTACCTATCCAGTCTACTCTGCTCTTCATAATTGACCACTACCTTCACACATCAGATTCTCTTCTCTCCTCCATCACTTTCCTCTCTCTCTCACTCTCTCCTCGCACATCCACTAACAGACTGCTGCTACACATCTTCACCTCCTTGACTCCCCTTCTACTGTCACACTTGTCATCTTACCATACTACATTAGTAGCTCCCAGGAACTTTCCTCCTACCCTATCTGATCCACCTGCAGACTTACAAACTCCCCACTCCTTTGAAATAACTGTCTCTTTTCAGCCACACAAATCCACTCATTCTCAAGATCAAGCTAGTCCTCCAACCATCTCACCCCCCCTACAAAGCAGACACAAATACCTAAACTTATGCTGCAAAATTCTTACTCTTAACCCTAATATCCAAAAGATTATCCTTACTTGGAGATATCCACCCAAACCCTGGCCCCCTCACTAGTACCGCTTCTGACACTGTCCCCCCACCCTCCAACTCACCCTCCAAATTCTTAACTTTATACTACCTGAATCTGCGCAGCATTCCCAATAAAGTCAGTGAATTTCACTCATGGATTACCCATTACTCCCCTAACATAGTAACTTTAACAGAAACATGTCTAAAACCCCACAACACTAACAATGAAATTATTCCCCCTGAATATAACATCTTCTGGTTAGACAGGGTCCACAACAAAGCAGGAGTAGCAGCTATACTCTATACTGACCAACTTAGCATATCCCCTGTCAGCATCCCTCTCCCCAACTTTCACCCAGCAGAACTCTTTGTCATCTGCAAACTCAACAGCCATAAAAAACATACTGTTGCTACAATTTATATTCCCCCAGGCAATAATATTCCCATACTTGAACAAATTCTCTTCTGGTTAACTAACTCCATACCTAATGAAACAATAATACTGGGTGATGTCAGCATTGATTAGCAAACCCTTACCCCTTACTACCCTAGCTCTTCTGTAAATCTTCACGGCTTCACCCATCTCATCACAGCTTCGACGCACCTAAGCCAACCAACCAACTGTGTAACAATCCTGGACTGGATCCTTGTCTCCAATCCAAACCTATACCATAACCCCAAAACCCTGCCTGATTCTTTAAGCGACCACTCTCCCATTTGAATCCAAAGATTTATCCTACAACACTGAATCAAACAAAGACCATCGCACCCTAATGAAGCTTGACCCCATGGTATTCAATGACAGACTTTCCTCCATAAATTGGACTTTTCTTCTATAGACTGTTGTTTAACCACATCTGTTGAATGCTTTTTTTGTTGTACATATGTATATACTTAGCTGCTCTACATAATTAGAATTAGTGTATTCCCTTGACTTAAGTATTTTTCTCTGTAATATCTCCATATGTTTATTACTTATGGTATTGTACAACTGTTTTTCTATTTATTTTTTAAACTGTATATTTTTAAATTGTATCTTTTTTCTCTGAGCTTTTCTTCTCGGGTCTCCACTGAAAATGGGCTAACCCGGTTAACAAATGCCAATAAATAAATAAATATACCTACCCCTTGACAAAGCTGTAAACAAATTCAACACAATATTCATGAATATCCTCAACTCCCTAACTCCCCCTGGAAAATTAGAATAAAGTCCCATTCTGCACCGTGGCTTTCAAAGTCCACTCGCTCTCGGACAAAGCTTGGAAAAAGTGGCTACAATCTAAATCCCAGATACACCTCCAGAAATACAAACAAATCCGCAATCCTACCAAAAAGCAGGACACCAGTGACAAGAAAAACTTCTATCTACAACCCCAATATTGCTACCATAGGAATCCCCAAAATTTCTGGAATAGTATTTGTAAAATTCTCTATCCTGGCACCCCTAGTTCACCTAACCCCTTCCCTAACAACTCCCCACTTGACACGTACACCATTTTTAACTCTCACTTCATCAACTCCATCACCAAACTAACCCACAATAGCAACACAACTAACCTCTCCCATCCCCCCTTCAACTAATACAACTACCTTCTCACTCAAACCTATCCCCACAAACTACATAAAATCTCTTCTCAGCAAACTAAAGTCTTGTTCTCCCTTAGTGAATAACCTACCATCCTACTTCGTAAAGCTCACTGCTTGTGCTATAGTTTACCCTGTCACCATTGTAATCAACTGATCTGTACAAGAATCTACTGTCCTGTCTGTCTGGAAACAACTCTATACTATTCCTATCCACAAAGGAGGTCACTCCACTGACCTCTGAAACTTCCGACCTATTGCTGTACTGTACACCCTCTCTAAGTTAATAGAAAAATGTATTCACAAGCAACTCCTGGAGGAAAAATCTACTCGCACTCACCCAACACAGTTTCTGCCCAAATCATAGCACTACTATTGCTCTCATTTCATTCACTCAAACTATTGAACAAGCCAGATACAACAACAAACCTGTCTCCTATTTGTGGACCTCTCCAAGGCATTTGACATTGTCTCCTACCCCAGTCTTCTCACCAAACTTTCTAACCTCAACATCTCTAACACTACCCTGACATGGTTTTCACGCTACCTCTCCAGTAGGCAGCAGTCAGTCAAAAGGCCCTTTTTCTTCTCCCCCTTTCTCCCTGTAAATACAGGTGTACCACAAGGTTCCATTCTTGGACCCCTACTCTTCAACATTTTCACCAACTGCCTCCGTACATCCTGCTCTTACTCCTCACTTATACAGTATGCTGATGACTCAACCATCATCTCCAGTTCTGACAAACTCTCTGACCTCCACACAGTAACTCAAAACTCCTTCCACTCTGTCAAAAATTGGCTTACTAACAGTCAACTTATACTGATTCCAAAAAAAAACAACAACAACAAACAAAAAAACAAATGTCCCCTTTTCCTGCCAAAGTCCCTTTCTCATCCTAAATCAGCATTCACCTTCACTTCGCTTAACAACATTGTCATAAATGTTGATACACACACTAAACTATTGGGTGCAATCATTGACAACCAACTTAAATTCGACCTGGACATATCAAACTATATAAAGAAGGCCCATCAAAAACTAGGACTACTTTGTAGAAATAAAAAATGCCTTACAAGTGACTCTAGACTTTTTCTTGCCCATGCCTATCTTCTCCTCACCCTTCCATATGCCTCTTCGATCATAACCAACTTACAATCTTCACTAAAGATCGAACTTGCGCTCACTTACAACAAAATTGCCAAGTTTGCTGCAAACCAACCGTATAACTCTCACCACTGCCTTTCTTTACTAACCTTGCACTGGCTAGAATTTCCTCATCAACTCTTACTCCCCAACTGGCTCTTATTCACTCCATATTAAACAAACCACCCTCTTGCCCTGCCACCTCTTCCCTTATATCTCTAAACACACAAACTAGCTCTCTACAGAGCTCTGACCAGTTTCTATTAACAATCCACAAGCCAAAAAGAGCACTAGGACAACACTACTCTGTTTCCCTAGTTTGGATTAAACTTCCACTGAACATTAGAAATCTTCCTTGCACTCAAAGCTTCAAAAAAGCATTAAAAGAAAATCTACTAAAATCTTGGAGCTGTACATGCCAAAGCCCTAACTAAATCCACTACTGCCTTTCCCCCTGTTAACCTTGTGCTTCATTTTTTGTCTAATAACTACTCCTCACTATTCCACCTGTCCTAACTCTTCTTATTTACTCCACAGCTACTGTTCTGCACTTCTCTGTACGTATTGCCTACCTGCACACTCTTTTTCTAACTACCATTAATTGCTTCTAGCATCTTCCTCTCTGATTACAGATGTACTACCACAGATTGTCCTACATATGTCTTATGTCTGTGTCAGCTACTTAATTTAAGTGAGACTCATGTATTTTAAATACTTCTTGTTATTACTAGTGTCTGTAATTATTTTTCTGTACAGGGCTTTTCCCCCGTTAAGATTTGTATCTAACTGTTGTCACCAAAAAACAAACAGAAACATCTGCTGAGTGTCTCGAAAAAAAGGAAGAGTGTGTCCTTCACTTTTTGCATTTTATATACCAAAGCTGTAAAGCCTCTGCTATTTTAACAGTTGGAAAATTCTTTTAAGTAACCAGAAATTGAAAGAATGAATGGCTGAATGCCTGTAAAATGGAATACAAATTTAAATGTGATTTTAGAAAAGGATAAAATTGAAACATAAATGTCATAAGTAATTGGAAAAAAGGGACTTTGCCATGTGGCGCTTGTGTGTAATGTAGATTCATGTAGACTCATTATAACTTTGCTCTACAGCTTGAAAATATTGCTCACACTTTGTATTATTTGATATGTATTTGTACTTTTACTTTTATTTATATTGGACTGCTATCTTTACTGTAATCTGTTTCATGGAGCTTTTCTCCCCGGCCCTCCACCGAAAACAGGCTCTCTGGACCCAGTGGACTTCCCAGTAATCAAACAGGAAATAAATAAAGTAAATAAATAAAAGTGCAAAGCTTAATTGAGTGAAGCAGTCATTGGCTGTTACCCAGGGCAGCAATTTGCATTTACCATGCACTCAGTGCTGGTTGCTTATCACATACCAATTTGGTGAGCAGCAAATCTCTCAACCTCTTAGAGCAAGAAGTTTGGACAAAGCCATAAATAATGAAGGGGACAAAGGACAAAAAATAGGTACTAGTTTTAAATATTGCTCTTACAAACTTAGAAAGTTGATAGAATAGCAGGTTTTGCATTAGCATGCATTTTCTCAAGGGATGAAATCGGAAACTCAAATGTCTGTCAATATTTTCTGCCTTCAATCTTAAATGACTTCCCAGAAATTTACCAGAAAAACAGTTTTATGAAAAACAGAGCAAAAATATGAGGCAAAAATCTGGACAAGCTGCAAAAATGAGTACCGTTGAGAGGTATGGTGATCAGCGGTGCAGTTTGTGAGACCACAGCCCTTCTACATCATATACAAGTTAGTGGTGACTGGTGTTACCATACGCCCATTTGTCACTCATCCTTATGAAGTCTTGACATTACTGGTATTTGCTATTTTTAGTTATGTTAAACATGCATTTGGCTAGTACTGAGCATTCATCCCCAGCAGGTTTATTGTTTTAAGTTTGTGTCCTGTATGCAGTTGTTGTAGTAGCCTAAAGTTTTTTTCTTCATTGTCTTCATCTTTTCTTTGCATAAGAAACTTGTTTTGGGAATATTAATTAAGATTACATTTCACCAGGTTTTAGAATATTTAATGTTTCCAGAAAACTTCTAATTGTGTCTCTTCCTTATTTCCCCAATCATATAAATGTTCATAAGATTGCCAAAATATTTTGATTATCACTTCAGGATTCCTAGTTAAACTTCTTGTCTTGTTGTCCCCAAGTTTTGCCAACAGTTCTTTTTATGTTGCACAAATCTGTGTAGTAAACATTTCTGTGCTGTGGGATTATTGTCAAAAAATAACTGTTTAACTATAGCTTATAGTCCAGATATTCACTTACTTTTGCCTCGGGACTCTGCAGTTGTTCTTCATGATTTGTAAGCTTCACCCTCCTCTGCAGCATTTTAACATTTGTCAGATCTTCTAAATACGTTTCTCCCACATCTCTATCCACTGTAATTTTACTGTACTTTAAAAAGTCCATCTTTATTTTTATGCCAAACCTTTGCCAGTCCCTCTAGAATTATTTCTGTCTATCCTAATTAAAAAAAAACTGACATCTTTCGGCTTTTCCTGGTTAGGGGTCGCCACAGCGGAACTCCGGTCTGCTAATGATTGGCAGTGGATTTTTACGGTGCCGAGTTGCCAGCCTGATGGTCAACCTTCAAAGAAGTCACACTCATTCACGCACGCACCTATCTGCATGTCTTTAAATGTCACTCGACCACAGGGAGGACATGCAGACTCCACACAGAAGGCACTCCAACCGAGAATTGAACTGGAGAACCTCTTGCTGTGAGGCGACAACGCTAACCGCTGCAGCACCGTGGCCTGTTTATTTTTGTCTATCCTAATAACTCTTGAATTGTGTGTGTTTTTTACCCATTCCTGTAGCCACAGTGGTACACCTGCTCTGTGTTAAGACAGCTAGTAATGGAAAATCCCCATAATCTTCCCTTTGCTTTTATTTTTTTAATAAGTGTATTTTACAGAAGTGCAGAAAACACTACTCTTGGATGAATCTACATTATTTGGCTATTGTAATATAAATTATGCATATCAACATTGTTTAACTTTACTCATCTACTTCCAAGTTTTCTGTGTCATGCTGCAGCATAACAATGTAAGTAAAAAAGTGATTAGCTGTTCTGCTCTTTTTAATGGCTTATTATTAATAAAGTCAGCTACCACTCAAGAAAACAGTTATTTCTCCATGCACACTATGCATTACTATATTTAAACGTTAGCATTTACATTTAGAAAAAGCATTCTATCTACTACTATACTGCATTTTATAATAGCATTAAAAATTTAGCACAACATATGTAAGTGAAAAGTTTTCCCCTCCATTTCATATATTCTAAAATAAATGCCACGTAGTGAAGTTGAAACTTTTGAGTTTCTCCACTGTTCACCAAGTTCTCTTTAGTGTTATGCACAGTCCTTACCATCTCACCATATCAGCTTCTAGTTCAAAACCTAGGATGTTCTTCGTGTTTCACTGTTGCAGTCATTACACTTGGGTTATCCTGCTGGCAGGCTACCCTCAGTCAGCCTGAATTCCAAAGTCTTGGTCCGGCGTCGGTTGCTGTCGCCTCGTCCCTGACGTCAGTGCGCCAGGGGTATAAAAGATGCAGCCAATGCCATTTTCTTCAATCTTTCTTGCCGCGCGGTGCCCGAAGCAGAAGCAGTTCGCAAGTGCCGGTCGGCCAACTCCTGAGATTTTCATGTTTGAATTTCAGATCCAAAGTCTTCATTAAAAGCTAAGTACCCCGTTGGGGAAAACATTTTTCTTGCTCCAGACCGATGTCAGAAAAAGTTAATAATTGTATTTCTTGTGGGAAGCAAATACCTCATAAGGATTTTCATTCTTACTGTATTCCTTGCCTAGGCCCTGACCACGACGTTGCTTGTTGTCAGTTTTGTGCTAGATTTAACCAGCGCACTATAAAGCGCCGGTACGATTTTGCTTTTCACTATTTTGGCAGGAAATTTAATTACACGATGCCATCGGATAGCCAACCGACTACCCCAATTCACAAGAAATGCAAAGAAAAAGAAAAGGACAGGCATCCGAGGTCTAAAACCGACGACAAGGCTTCCTCTAAGCCAGTCACCGGTTCGCCGGCTCTCAGTGAGGCGCTTTCGCAGCCCCTGACGCCCGCTACTTTGGACCCGCAGGCCGCTATAGACTAGGCCACTGGAAGCTCAAGGTATTGGACCTTCGGAAACTATTCCCTCAGATGGGTCTGGAGCTGCTGAACAGGCATTGGCTTCTGAGGGTGTTTTCAGACCTACTCAATTGTACATTAAAGTGACTCCAGCTACAAAGGCAAAGACTAAATCATCTTTAAAGACAAAGAAACAAGTACAACAGCCTCATGGTCAGGCCTCCATGCCCAAAAAACAGATGCTCAAAATGGCCGAAGACTTAATTACTTTGATCAGGGGTTCCCATCCCCCTCCTGATAACAGGCCTAGGCAAGAGGCAGAATATGAATCTTCAGATCAGGTTTCCATTTCTTCAGATTCCTCTTCTGATCAGGAATACTCTCTTCCTCCCTATGAGGATTCTGATGCTGAAGAATCTATCCCTTCAGCCTCTCCTCCTGAGGATTACTCTTTTGGGGAAACCTTGCATACCATGAGGGAACATTTCCACTGAGAGAGCCAAGATTATTCTGAATCTAAGAAAAGACTCAGGGACTTCCTTTTACTCCCACAACACAGGCCGTTAGCTATTCCGCCTGTATTAGACATTGTAGATGATGTATTTTCAGAGTCCAGTCTGACCCCTGACTCCTTACCTCCAGCTCCTGTTAAGCCGGACAGGTACTACAGGGTGCCTGACTCTCATAAATTCCTTTTCAAAAACCCTGCTGCTGACCCAGAAACTATTTCTCAGGGTCCCAAAGGAGTCAAGGCATCCACTGCAAAAAACCCTACCCCCTCCAACAGGGATTCTAGGGCATTAGACAGATGGGGAAAGAAGATTTACACCTCTGCTACCTTGGCTATAAGGGCCTTAAATTGTCAGTTTCATATGCTCAAATATCAGCAATATATTATGTCACTGCTTAAACAGAAAATGTTGATAAATTCTGAAGGTGCAGAAAACAAAGAAATGCAGGATTTATTGCATGCAGCTGAACAAGTTGGAAAGCATACTTTGCAATGTGGTTTTGATTCTTTGGAGGTCTCCTGCAGGGCCACTGTCACGGGTTCTGTCATTAGGAGGCATGCTTGGTTAAAGGAACAAAATTTACCAGATCATGTTAAAGCAAAATTATTAGATGCTCCATTACAACATGATACTTTGTTTGGTGTTAAAGCAGAAGAGGTGTTAAAGAAAATGTAGGACAAAGCTAAATCTATGCAAACAGTCAAGGATTTCTTACAGTACAGCCTCCAAGATTTAGCAGACACTGGCCTACAAAGAATTGGTCCTTTCCAGTGTCAGACAGACCACAAAGGGGCAGATACAGACACCCAAGAGGCAGATCCCAGCTCCAAAGTTCATACAGGTCTAAACAATGGGGTGCTTCTACCTCCAAAGGTGGAGAAGACAAATCACAGCCTTACAGGAAACAGGCCCAATGACTCCCCCCTGCCTGCGCCAAGCACTTTTATTCTGGCAGCACCTTTAGGGGGAAAATCACTGCCTGAACCTAAAACAACTAAGCTGGTTAGAACTTCCTAATCAGCTCAAACTTCACCAACTCATAATAGCCCACAAAACCCTGCACCAACCCTCCAAAACTCCAGTACTCTCTTGCCACATCACACCTTACTATAATCAGAAACAGCTACGCTCTTTAAGCAAACTATTAATCAAAACCACTATATCTAAAAACTCTGCAGGTGACTGCCTGTTCTCAAACTCTGTTGGAAAAATATGGAATAAATTACCCTCAGATATCTCATCTCTGACTTCTCTCCCACATTTCAAAAGGAATCTAAAACTGCATCTCAGTACAAAATGGCTATGCCCCTGTAGTAACCCAGACTAATACTATTTCTTTTCTTGTCTTCTGCCTTTTTTTCCCTACTACACCCTATAACTCAACACACACTGCCTGTTCTCCAACTTTGGTGGAAAATATGCTATAATCAACCCTCAGATATCTGATCCCAGACCTCTCCCCCACTTTTTAGACCCATCTACACAGTACTTCTTTAAAAAGTCTATGTCCTAATAACTCTACAGGTGACTGCCTATTCTCAAACTCTGTTGGAAACATAACAAGACTTACTCTGTTCTCCTTTATTCTTTACTTTCCTTCTTCCCTATTTTTTTCTCTCTACACTCCTTTCAGCTTTTCTTTACCTCTCATTACACTTCAGCATTCCTCTTATAAAATTTATGTATTAATTTTTTGTATTGTAATGTTCTTTGTGAAGCACCTTACATAGGTTGTAGTTTATATATTTTTTGGTTCTCAGATTGTAATATGCAATCTCCTGATTAAAAAAAAAAAAAAATGTTAATTTACTAGTTGTTTACTGTTAGTTTTATACTTGTTATTACTTCTTTTGTAACACCTTCTGAAACCATGTAATACTCATTGGAGCTTTTCTCCCCGGGCCTCTACTGAAAATGGACATATATCCAGATAGACTAGCCCGGTCAACAAATGTAAAATAAATAAATAAATAAATAAATAAATAAATAAATAAAACTAGCACTTTTTTCACAAAATTGGCGCATAATAACCCAGGACAAATGGGTCTTAGACATAGTGTCACAGGGCTACAAGTTTCACTTTCATACCCTGCCAAGGGCAAACGGTTGGCCAGACCTACCAAAAAACCAATGGGCAGAGGCACAAAAACAAGTCTCATCCCTCATGGACATGAGGGCCATTCAACAAGTACCAGAACAAGAGCAGGGACAAGGATTTTATTCAAGACTGTTCTTGGTACCCAGAAAGGACAAAGCCTCGAGACCAATACTGGACCTATATATTCTAAACACATATCTGGATATACCAAAATCCAAAATGTTGACCTTACAGCAGCTTCTGTCCATGCTGGGCAAGAAGGTTTGGCTTGTGACTTTAGACCTAAAAGAGACATACTTGCATGTCCCATTCAGACAAACATGCAGAAGATACCTCAGATTCAAATCTGGCTCAATGCACTACCAATTCTCTGCACTGCCCTTTGGCTTATCTACTGCGCCCAGGGTCTTCACAAAGTGCCTGGCACCAGTAATTGCATTCTGCAGACAAAGAGGAATACAAATATATCCTTACTTGGACGACTGCCGCATACAAGCAGAAAACAAGGACATTCTACTACAGCATCTGGCGTTTGTAAAGAGATTGCTACCATGCCTAGGGTACACAGTCAACGAACAGAAATCAAAACTTGTACTCTCTCAAGAGATAATATTCCTGGGTGCAAGCTTAAATACAACTGTCCAGATGGCTTAAGTCACGCCAGACAAACAAAGGCAACTGACTACATATTTCAATCTGTTGGCAACAAAGGCCCAGTTATCTGCAAGAAAAATTCTGCAGGCTTTGATCTACATGGCATCCTGCATTCTACTAATTCCATATGCAAGACTGCATATGAGGAAACTTCAGTGGTACCTAAAAAGTGTTTGGACTCAGTATTGCCACAGCCTGGAAACAATTACTCTCATTCCCTGCCTGCAACAGGAGTTTTGATGGTGGGCTAAGGCCTGTCACCAGAACAAGGGACAGCCATTCACCTTACCCCCAGCTAGGCAGACATTGACGGCGGATGCATCAGATTATGCCTGGGGGGCACACATGGCAGGAAGATCTATTCAAGGCACATGGTCCACCAACCAAATGCACCTACATATTAATCAAAAAGAGATGCTAGCTGTTCAGAATGCCCTGACAGCCCTCAAGGACCTACTTCATCCGGGACAACTTCTGATAAAGACAGACAATACCATGGTCATGTGGTATATAAACAAGCAAGGAGACACTCTTTCTTACCCCCTCTGCAGACTAGCCATGACTTTGTGGGACACAGCATTGACTTACGAGGTACATCTGCAGGCACAATTCCTGCCAGGAAAGATAAATACTCTGGCAGACAAACTAAGCAGAAACCTCATGGATCCCCACGAGTGGAAATTGGATCCACAAGTCTTCAATATGATAACAAGGAAATGGGGATGCCGAACATAGACCTATTTGCCTCTCCTCACAACTGCCAACTAAAGAGATTCTGCACAAGGACTTATCACAGACAAGCATGGAAAGTGGATGCCCTATCTTTCAGCTGGAAATACTTAACAGTATATGCCTTTTCTCCACTGCCTCTCCTCCCCAAGGTACTCCTAAATGTCAGACAAGAGAAGCCAAAAATGATACTGATTGCCCCAGACCGGCCCCTCCAGTACTGGTATCCAATCCTAAGGAACTTGTCTCAATGCCCAGCCTGGACCATACCTCAAATACCTCACCTACTGTCCCAACAAAACAATCAGATCCTACACAGCCAACTCAAGACCTTAAATCTGGCAGCATGGCGGATAATGTAGTCATACAAAACACACCTCTCACTAAAGCGGTGATGGATGTTATTTTGGAGGCCAGGAGGCCTAGTACTAGAAAATCTTATGCTGGAAAATGGAAGAGATTCTGTGCCTGGAACCAGGCACAAGGAATTGACACAGCAGTAACAAATATTCCTCAGATTTTGCAATACTTAACTGAGATGCTGGACAAAGGCCTATCCTTTTCATCAATTAAAATTCATGCCTCTGCCATTTCGGCTCATTACAATACAGAGCCACCAGTCTTTTCTCATCCTTTGTTAAGGCAATACCTCAGGGGAGCCAAAAACTTAAGAACTCAAAGGAGATCGCCAATACCTGCATGGGACCTCAATTATGTTTTGGAAAAACTCACTCTGCCCCCTTTTGAGCCAGCTGCAACAGCTGATATAAAGTTTTTATCTTGGAAAACAGCACTGCTCCTAGCAATAACCTCTGCAATACGAGTCTCAGAGCTACAGGCACTCATGGCTGTGGAACCTTTTATCATTTTTTATCCAGGCATGGTTTCTCTGAGGACAAACCCGACATTTATGCCTAAAGTAGTGTCCAGTGTGGCCCTTAACCAAACTATTCATCTGCCTACTTTTTATCCAAACCCACAGAATAAGGGGGAGAGAATTCTGCATTCTTTGGACATATACAGACAGCTACGCTTCTACTTGAACAGAACCAAAGCTTTCAGAAAGACTGAGCAACTACTAGTGGCATATGCTTTAGGATCACAAGGAAAGGCTATCTCAAAGCAGACTATTTCAAAGTGGATAGGCCACTGCATTCGTTTCTGCTATTCACAACATGGCAAGTCAGTGCCTAAGGGCATTAGGCCACATTCAACCAGAGCAGCAGCCTTCCTCAGGGGAGTGCCAACCAAAGACATTTTAGAGGCTGCTACCTGGAGTTCAGTGCACACCTTTGCAAAGCACTATAATTTACCACTCTACTCTAAATCCAGGGCAGGCTTTGCCACTGCAGTTCTGCAGGGACTCATAGCCGCTCTTAATGCTATTTAGCTCCAGCCTCACAACCATAGCTTTGGGATTCAACCCAAGTGTAATGACTGCAACAGTGAAACATGAAGAACATAGTACAGTTGTGTACACTTACCATAAATGTAGATGTTCGAGTGTATTCACTGCTGCAGTCCAGGTTACCCACCCACCATCCCCCATCTCTTTTTGCTAGAACTTAGCTGCACTTCTCTAATCTATACAACCTATGTGGTGTATTTGCTTGTAGACGGAGGTATAATATATTTTGGTGCATGCATATTTTATTGGCATATTTTTAGCCTTCCTTTTTGGGGGCACCTGACATCTGGGGCAAGAAAAACTGAAGAAAATGGCATCTGCTGCATCTTTTATACCCCTGACGCACTGACATCAGGGAAGAGGCGACAGCAACCGACGCCGGACCAAGACTTTGGAATTCAGGCCGACTGAGGGTAGCCTGCCAGCAGGATAACCCAACTGTAATGACTGTAACAGTGAATACACTCGAACATCTACATTTATGGTAAGTGTACACAACTGTACTTTTTCCTGACTGGCTCAAATAAAGACTCATGTTCTTTTCAGCTTTCCCATTAGTTTGAGCAGCTCACAATAGGGTAATATTTTACATTTCTGTCACTGTTCGGTAAGTTCACTTAACTAGTAGTCTCTTCCCATTCCTATAGTACCAACATCTGGTTCAAATCCAAGGTTTTCTAAGTGTTGTGGTCCACTTCTGGGTTTATTTCTGTCATTCAAGCATTTTATTTTGAAATGAGGGGAAAGGTGTCATTGGCACAGTCTCTTACAACTCCTCATACCTCTTTTTCTTGCTCATCGGATTTCTGTTGGTTGAGCTTTTTTTATCTCCTTCAAAGCCAGTTATGCCTCCTTATCCATTTTTGAACCACCTGGAAAAATATTCTAAAGACTGCTGAATATAGCAGTTTTAATTTCACTCTATCCTCACAACCATCTCTTAATGACTGGAATAAACCTATCTGTAGTGTGAAGTGAGTAGTCATTTTCTACAATTATCTTGTTTCACAAATGTTCTCTGTATATGAATGTTTTTACATAGTTTTGTCAGAAGTATCTTGTGCTGTTGATATGACTGCATTTTAACAAATACCGGTCTCTGCTTCTTTCTGAAAATTAAATTAGGAGCGTATATTGATTTTACCCTCTCAGTTAACAATTCTTCTGTAGAAAACTAGTCACGTGGCTTATTTGTGCCTTCATAAAGTTAATGCAGCTCACTCCCTCCAACGTCTCTAATATGGCAGAAAACCTCAGGTTTTCTCTTCATGGTATATCTTTCAAGTCTATTAATTTTTGAAAGATTTCTTTGTTTGATGCCTTTCCTTCATTTCTCTTTCTGGTTTCTTCAAAATTATCAGTTCATCAGATTGCTTATTTAATACACCCACTTTGTTTTAATTTTTCATTTGTTCATATGGCCTTTCAAAGTCCCACTTATTTTAAACGGTTCTGAGTGCAACTCATAGTTTTTCTTCTAGTTGATTAGAAGCCATCTCCTGTATTTGTGCTGTACATAGCTCTGCTTCCTGCTGATCAGCCTTGAGGTTCTTCTCCCTTCCCTTTCCTAATGGAAGTTTGCTTATTTTTCCCGGATGTTTTCACTGCTAGCTTGGGAACAGCATATCTCCTAGCGAATAACCACATTTTTCCCAAATCTAACTTTTACTGGCTTTTTCACATTTTCTCAGTTTACACAATGGAGGAGTTCTAGTTAATAAGCTTCTTAACTATCCATAATCTTGGTAACCAGTACATGCATTTTCTTCTATAAGTTCAAAATTGCAAGTAGGAAGTTATGATCTAAAAATTTCAATAACTTTCACATTGAAATAGTAACTTACCATGTAGGACAAATAGAATCAGAATGTAATTTTATGTTTTCCTTATGACAGTATTATTAGCTTGCTCTTCCCTTTTTGCTCCTCTTGTAGCAGTAGGTCCTGTTGGCTTTTAGTCACTCACTTTCACCTGTAGTTTCTCCATTCATTCCTATATGGATTAGCACTCAAGGACAGAGGAGGTGATTGCTTCTCATGCTAACAAGCTGCTTCCTGTTTTTTATTTACTTATTTTTTTTACCTTGTATTTCCATATGTTTTTGCCCTTGTAGCAGTCCTGCATTGACATGCCATAGACTTAGAGGTATTCAGGCCTTTACTCCTGCAAGGACTAAGCCTGCACCATACCTATACCTTTCCAAGCAAGCCTTTTTTATATTGTCATGTCCTCCATTGTCCACTGGTGATATTTACAACAGGACTATAAGGAATACTGCCTTCCCCATAGAAGACATGTGCAGGCCATACTTGTTTATCTACCCCATTTGCTGTATATATAAATATAGATCTGTAGAGTCATATATGTATGTACCCGCGGTGGTGGTGCTGCGGTAGCATTGTCGCCTCACAGTCAGACACTGTCCGGTTCGATTCTCAGCTAGAGCGTCTTCTCTGTGGAGACATGCGTGAATGGGCATATCTTCGTTGAAGGTTGTGCGTCAGGGCTGGTAACTCGGCATGTAAAAATCAACTACCAATCATTAGCAGACCGGAGTTCCGTTGTGGTGACCCCTAACTGGGAAAAGCCGAAAGACACAACAATAAGAGTCATATATGTATGTGTGTGTGTGTGTGTGTGTGTGTGTGTATATATATATATATATATATATATATATATATATATATATATATATATATAAATAATGTGTGTGTGTGTGTGTGTATACTATATATATGTATGTGTATATATATATCTATATATATATCTCTCTCTCTATATATATATATATATATATATATATATATATATATATATATTTATTTTCATATATATAGAGCCATGTGTGTTTGTATGTACACACACACACACTCACTCTCTCTCTCTCATTTAACAGTTTTCATTACTTTTTTTCACTTCTTAACTTATTCTCATAGTCCACAATCCCTTACATATATTTTCATGTTTCATATATTTTCATCATGAGAGCTTTATTTTTTCACTTTACATCTCTTAAGATTCAAGTTTACAGCTAGTCACCTGTTTGTATACAGTCTGTAGTATACAAGTAAGGCTTCACTTGTGTGTGTGTGTGTGTATCTATGGAACATCATACGTTAAGTTGTCTATCTCGCCTTCATTCTTGCTGGTTGGGTTCGGAGCCGATCCTCGGCTCCGACTTGGCCATCTTCAAAAGCTCGAGAGCTGCTTACTGGCTCGAGGCCCCCCTATATCCCATGATGCCTGGCGCTAGATATCCAGATCTCGTTTACCGCTTCTGCTGCGAGGTTGTTCTACTGGCTCAGGTCGTATAAAACTTTATTATTATTGTATTTTTCTTGTCAGTACTGTTAGTTTTTAGTGTAGAATTAGTCGTTTGACTGTTGTATTGTAGTTAGTTTTCTCTAGATCCCGATTACTTCTCCCCAAGAAACTCGTTTAAGTTAGAGTGTTTCCCCTCCCGCCTTCTCTCCCTTTCCTTACCTCAGAAAGATTTTCCGTTTTAGTTAGAAGATAACCTTTTCTTTCTATCTTCCTTTAAAAAAAAAAAAAAAAAAAAAAAAAAATATATATATATATATATATATATATATATATATATATATATATATATATATATATATATATAAAATAATTTCCTTAGTATCACTGTTAGTCTTGATAGTTATCTGTAGTGTTTGTAGTACTGCTTGTAGTTTTTTGGTTGTGGTAACTGTGGTCTGCAATTTTTAGTGGTTAATACTTAACCTTCTGTGTGGGTTTCTAGTCCTTGGTTTCCTTCCAGGATGTCCAAGGATCGTAAACCGTCCGGATTCTAGAAGTGTGACTCATGCTGTCAGAAGTTGTTTCTGACAGATGGTCACACTTCTTGTGTTTATTGTCTGGGCGCCGTGCACCTGCAGGACTCTTGCTTGATTTGCCATGCTTTCAGTCCAAGAGTCCTGCAGGAGCGCAAAAACAAATTGATTCTGAGGTGTTTGCTTAAACCCAGAGATTCACAGGCAAAGGCTCAGCCTGTGAAATCTTCCATGCCACCTAAACCTTCGGCTCCCAGTTCAGAGCCGTAGTTGGGTGAAGCCATACAATCCGTCTCGGCTCTGGCTGGAACCGATGTTCCTCCCTCCCAGTCGGCTCCGACACGTTCTTCAGAGCCGTCTGAGAGTCGAAAAAGATCCAGGTCTCCTTCTCTGGCGTTGATACATTCAGCTCCAAAGTCGCCTCTGCTCCAATTGGAGCGTAGTCATCACTCATCCCACTCTTCTCGGTCCTCTAGACTTTCGGACCACGACTTGGAAAGAGTGGTCAGTAGGCTGTTAAAATTGCAGGCCCTAGCCAAAATGTTGTCCAACCCCCCTTCATCAGGTGTCGGCTCCATCCACAGCTGTAGATATTCCTCCTCCGACTCATCCTATGAGCTCATAGCTGGAGTTCGTTGGTGTCCGAGTCATGGAACCGTTGGCTCCGATACCCTCTCCTTCGGTTCCGTCGTCGTCTCCTATCCCTTCCATGGTACCTTCCCTGGAGGAATCTGGGCGCCGAGACTCCCTCGTCGGCTCCGAGGGGGCGAGTGACATCTGACCCTTGTCTGACCCTGCTCTGCTTTCCCCCTCAGGGCTTTGGCTCAGGTGAGCTCGGCTCCCACATCTGCCTCGGAGCCATCCCCCTTGGTGCGGGGAGGGGTTCTGGTTTCTTCTAAACTGGAGCCCTCTCTGCGTCCGGGCAGGGACGCCTTCGAGGTGATGAGGAGTGTACTGGCCCCTGAGTCAGTCCCACGATCGACCCCATCGGCTCCTCCCCCTAGGGTGCCTGCGTCAGCCTCTGCCCCTCTTCCAGACCCCAAGCGTGGGGATCCAGTGCTCCAGGACACCCCCTTGGGTGTATCCTCCTCTTCCGAGGCCTCCCCTGATCATACAGAGGAGCCACCTCGCAAGAGGAAATGCAAGAGGAAGCATGTTGACTCCCCTGAGTCTGTCACATCAGATACTGACTTAGAAGAGTCGGAAGGGTCCCCAAGATCCCCCTCTGAAGATGTCTCCTTCTCAAACATCCTTGAGATGCTTAGGCAGAGGGGGAACTGGACTGCCCCAAGCCCTTCCGAGGATGAGTCGGTATTCCTGGACGCGTTTGGATCCCGACCTTCCACCTCCTGGGTGTCTCCACCTTTCGACCCACTGATGTCTGTGGTGGCTTTGAAGGAGTGGACGGCTCCAGACACTGTGGAACCGACCCCTAGAAGACCTGCCAAATTCATTACTGCACCGTAGGACAAACAGTTCTTGACCAAAGGTGTCCCCGTTGATGCCATGGTGGTAGCGGCAGCCACAAAGAAGGAGTTGGCTGAAACTTCTTTATCTGTCCATCCCCCTAACAAGGAGTCCAGGACGATGGACAGATATGGGAAGCGGATGTTCTCTTCAGCGACCTTTTCCATGCGGTCCCTGAATTACCTGTGCTACTTTACCCATCTTCAGGGGGATCTCCTGAAAGAGCTTGGAGATACCCTCCAAGATCCATCAGCTGGGGGGCCCAGGCTAAGGCAGCCTCCCAGCTGGCGACTCTTAATTCAGTAGTAAACTCCTCCATGAGGCTTATTTCGTATGCAGCCGATGGTGCAAGTAGAGCCGCAGGCACAGGCGTGGCCCTAAGGAGGCACGCTTGGATGTGGCTATGTAACTTTGCGGAACCTTTCAGAGCATCTTTCACCAACACCCCTTTTGATGGTTCCTCTCTCTTTGAATCACAGGTGAAGGATACCCTTACCAGGTGTGAGCAGGAAGGCAAGACTCTCTCTGCCGTAGGAGTCCGTTTTTCCACTCCTTCCAGACCATATCCTAAGGGTCAGAAAAGTGGAAAGATGTGGTTCCGGAAATTCCAGGGAGCCTTGCTGGACACACGTGGTGAGTTCCCATACAGGGGCAGAGGAGGTCCGCAAAATCAGGGCAGCAGAGAATCTTTCTCTGAGAAGCCCTTCCAGCATCCCTGAAGGGTTGCCCGGCTGCCCACCTCTGGAGGCAGTCAGGGGAAAATTATCGCTGTACCCAAGAGCCTGGCAAGACATAACACAAGACAAATGGGTATAGTCCGTCATATCCGGAGGCTACAGAATTCCCTTTGTTCACGCCCCCTTAAGATCAAACAAGTCCCTTCCAGACGTTCCACCCAATCTAAGGGACC
The DNA here is from genome assembly GCF_019279795.1 of Protopterus annectens. Lineage (NCBI taxonomy): Eukaryota > Metazoa > Chordata > Ceratodontiformes > Protopteridae > Protopterus > Protopterus annectens. The sequence continues at coordinate 1,072,941,663 of NC_056743.1, forward strand.
AAGCAGTTCAAGAAGTCTCAAAACTGCCAAGAAAAAGGGCCATCCAGCAAGTCCCAGCAGACCAACAAGGATCCAGAATTTACTCAAGGTTCTTTTTGGTACCAAAAAAGACAGGGGACTGGAGACCCATTCTGGATCTCAGCAGACTGAACAGGTCTGTACAAAGAACAAAGTTCCGGATGGTCAAGCTACAGTCCATTTTGCCCTTCCTGGGTCAGGACAATTGGATGTGCTCTATAGATCTTCAGGATACGTACTACCACATCAAAATGGACAGAAGCTCCAGAAGATTCCTTCGCTTCCGGCTGGGAGCCAGCCATTATCAGTTCAGAGCTCTGCCCTTTGGTCTCACCACAGCCCCCAGGGTGTTTACCAAATGTATGGCAGTAGTAACCGCTCACCTGAGACGGCAAGGATTCCAGGTGTTTCCATATCTCGACGACTGGCTCCTCACTGCTACCACCAGACATCACCTTCTGCGAGCCAGAGACTGCACTATCGACACTTGCTCCAGGTTAGGTGTCACAATAAATTTTGAAAAGTCTGCATTGTCGCCCTGTCAATCTATCACCTTTATAGGCGCAAATTTAAATACCAAAGACATGTTAGCGAGCCTCCCACCAGACAGGGTGTTAGTGATTTGTCAGCATGTGAAGATTTTATTAGCATGCAAAAGAATTCAAGCCAGGTTTGTCCTTCAAACTCTGGGTCTCATGGCAGCAGTGATCATACTTGTCCCTCTAGCTCGTTTTCACATGAGGATTCTTCAGTAGCTTCTTTTCACCCAGTGGTCCTTCCAGCAGCTTCCCATGTCTTACATGATTATGATCACACAAGCATGCAAGAAGCACCTTGCGTGATGGATGGTCTCCACATCAGTGCTCCACGGCAGACCATTTGTTCTCCCCCCTCCAGTTGCTACGGTGACCATGGATGCCTCCCTGATCGGGTGGGGGGCAGTTTCAGGGCAGAACAGTCCAAGGCACCTGGCAACCTCACTAGTACCATCTGCACATAAATGTCTTGGAGATGAAGGGCGTGCTCTTAGCATTGCAGGCTCTTCAGGACTCTCTTCCTACCGGGACCATATGTCTGTAGTGTGGTACATCAACAAGCAGGGCGGAACCAGGTCCTACCCCCTATGTCGAGAAGCACTCAGACTCTGGCAGTGGGCGATCTCTTCCCAACGGTTTCTGATTGCAACACACATCCCTGGGAGGTCCAACGTCATAGCAGACAGACTGAGCAGAGCAATTCTCATGCCTCACGAGTGGTTACTGAACCAGGTAGTTGCGGACCAAATCTTCCGCAAATGGGGCCAACCTTGCTGCGACCTTTTTACAACTCCCTTCAACAGCAAGTGCAGCAATTTCTTCTCTCTCCTTCCACTTCCCGGGCACTCCCCCAGAGACGCTCTAGACCACGATTGACCTCAGGGACTTCTTTATGCATTCCCTCCTTTTCCCCTAATCCCGGAGCTAATTCAGAAAGCTACCGTATTGGGTTGCAAAATGATCCTCATTGCTCCTTATTGGCTTAGACAAATATGGTTCCCGTTCCTGCATCACTATCTTCTTGAGCAACCTTGGACTCTGGACCTAGTTCCAGACCTCCTGATTCATCATTCGGGTGGGCTGCACCAATCCCTACGCTCTCTTCAGCTCACGGCTTGGTTGCTCCACTTCCAACTTTAGCCAGGCTTCCAGATATCTCCCCCTTTGTGCGCAAAATCATTTTGTCATCGCACAAGTCTACGACTAGAAAAACTTACGCTAGTAAGTGGAAACGTTTTTCTTCTTGGGCAGAGGCTAAAAGTATAGACCCCTTTTCAGCCCCTGTACACTACATTTTAGAATTTCTTGCGGAACTCTTCCATGCTGGGTCCGCTTCCGCTACAATTAGAGTTCAGTTAGCTGCAATTTTTTCACATTGGCCTGTCGGAATACAATATCATGTCTCATAAGCTGTGTAAAGCCTTTCTCAAAGGAACCACTCAGCTCAGGCCCCCAGTGAGAGATCCTCCACCACCGTGGGATCTAAATTTGATTTTAGCTTCTCTAATTTTGCCCCCTTTCGAACCTGCAGCTTCTTGTTCATTGAAGTTCTTATCTTGGAAAACCCTTTTTCTGGTAGCTATTACTTCAGCCAGAAGAGTTTCGGAACTACAGGCTCTTGCTATTCGTCCCCCATACCTCGTGTTCCACAATGACAGGGTTGCTCTTAGGACTAATCCGTCCTTCCTTCCTAAGGTCTCTTCAGATAGTAACTTGAATCAGTCCATAGACCTTCCTGTGTTTTTCCCTAACCACTCCAACAGGGCGGAATATAAGTTGCATCATTTAGATGTTCACAGGCAGCTACGCTTTTATTTGCAAAGAACCAAGGACATTAGAAAATCATATCAACTTTTCCTGTCTTACGCAGTAGGTAAACAAGGTCTTCCGGTCTCCAAAGTAACCTTATCCAGGTGGTTGACTTCTATCATCACTTTCATATATCAACTGAGGAATAAAGAATTACCAGTTAAACCAAAAGGTCACTCCACCAGAGCTTTAGCTACTTTGGTGGCCTTTCAGGCTAGGTTGCCCATGGAATCTATTTGTGCTGCGGCTACGTGGGCAACCCACATACTTCCATTTCACATTACAAGTTGGATTTGGTTTCCAGGAGCAGAGCTGATTTTGGTTCCACTGTTCTGAAGAGTCTTTTCCGATGAGCCACCCAGGATTTTAGGTGCTAAGGACACTGTCCCAACCAGCAAGAATGAAGGCAAGATAGACAACTTAACATAAAGAAGTTATGTACCTACCATAACGTTCCATGTTAGTTGTCTTCTTCTCGCCTTCTTTCTTGCGTCCCACCCTCCATCCCCCTATCCTAGTGGACCGAGAAGAGTTACTCTTGATTTTTCACTGGCTGAGTCTTCTCTTGCTATTCCTTTCTGACTAGTAGTCTCTCCAGTAGGATTTATGTATTCTAGGATAGGATTCCTTTATTATTATTATGTCTGCAGTTAGACTTACCAAACGAGATCTGGGTATCTAGCGTCAGGCATCATGGGATATAAGGGGGCCTCGAGCCAGTAAGCAGCTCTCGAGCTTTTGAAGATGGCTGAGTCGGAGCCGAGGATCGGCTCCAAACCCAACCAGCAAGAAAGAAGGCGAGAAAAAGACAACTAATATGGAAAGTTATGGTAGGTACATAACTTCTTTTTCTTTTTTCTCCCTCCATGTAGCTGACCTTCAGCTGTCACTAGCTCCCATCCTTTTTATCATGTCTACTAGAATTCACCCTCCCATGGGCTCAATCTGACCTTCTTCCAAGGCAGTTGAGGATATCAAGCATGGTGGTATACCATCATATTGCTGCCAGGGAGTGTCCTAATCCAAGTTACCCCTTGGCAACCTTGCAAGAACATTGATTATGTTATCGATAGGCGTGTCTTCACATATGCAGCTTCCAAACAAGCAATATACTTGCTTTGCAGCACAGAGATTACCATGGTCATAATGCTGCTATTGCGCTGAGCCTAGGTTGCCTCCATTTTCTGAGGATGGGTGAGTCAACATCAGCCGCTGACTCCCACCCTCTGTTTGCAACACCTCCATCACCTGTGCTTCTAGTTGAACACAGGTTATCTGTGTGACAGGAAGAGCTTTATTCTTCTGTCAACATAATAATTTCTTAATACTGTTCTTGTTAAGACACTTGGCTATCCTGGCTAGTTTATCTCTGTAGATGTTCATCGTGTTTCACTGTTGCAGTCATGACTGTAGGGTTCTCCCCTGCCGGCAGGCAGTCCTCGGTCGGCCAGAATCCCAAAGTCTGGGTCCGGCGTCGGCTGCTCAGCCATGCTCCCTGACGTCAGAGCACCAGGAGTACAAAGCTGACAGCCGACACCATGTTCTCCAGTCTTTCTTGCCGTGCGGTGATAGCAGTTCGCAAGTGCCGGTCGCCTGACTCCTGACAATTTTTTATAAATGTACTTCAGTCCGAAGACTTTCTTCTCCTACTCAAAGCTAAGTACCCCGTTGGGGAAACTTTTTTCTTGCTCCAGTCCGATGTCAGAAAAAGTTAATAATTGTATTTCATGTGGGCAGCAAATACCTCATAAGGATTTTCATTCTTACTGTATTCCTTGCTTAGGCCTTGACCACGACGTAGCTAGTTGTCAGTTTTGTGCTAGATTCAATCAACGTACGATTAAACAAAGGTACGATTTTGCATTTCATTACTTCGGTAGGCGTTTTAATTATAAAATGTCGTCGGATACGGTTCCGGCTACCAGAGTTCACAAATGATGCAAGGATAAAGACAGGCCTCTGAGGTCCAAATCAGACGATGTTGTACAAGCAGAGCCAGCTTCAGGTTCGGCCGTCAGTGAGGCGCTTTTGCAGCCCCTGTCGTTGGCCATTTCGGAACCGATGGCCGAAACAGACTCCCACAAGGAGCCAACTAGGCCTTTGAATATTTCTGTTGCAGGACCTTCGGACAATACTCCTTCGGATGGGTCCGGAACCGCTGTGCAGGTACCGGCTTCCGAAGGGGTTTTCAGGCCTACTCAGCTTCTAATAAAGGCAAAGCCAAAGGCAAAGACTCCTTCCAAATCAAAGACTGCAGCCCAGGCCTCTTCAGATCTGGCACCCAAGTCTCAGAAACAGTTACTTAAGATGGCGGAAGACTTACTTACTATGATTAGGGGTTCACATCCCCCTCCAGATAAAACGCCAAGGCAGGAAGTGTATTATGACTCCTCTGATCAGGCTTCTGTTTCTTCAGTGTCATCTTCTGACCAGGAATATTCTTTCCCTCCTTATGAGGATTCTGATGCTGAGGAATCCATTCCTTCAGCTTCTCCCCCTGAAGATTTCTCTTTTGGGGAAACTTTGCATGAAATGAGGGAGCATTTTCACTGGGAAGGACAGGAGTACTCTGAATCTAAGAAAAGACTAAGGGATTTTCTTCTTCTTCCCCAACATAGACCCATGGCTATTCCTCCTATTTTGGATATTGTGGATGATGCTTTTTCGGAGGCTAACTTAACTCCTGACTCTTTTCCTCCAGCTCCTGTTAAGCCAGACAGATATTAAAGGGTTCCTGATTCCCACCAGTTTTTATACAAGAATCCTACTGCTGATCCTGAAACCATTTTTCAGGGTCCTAAGGGGGTTAAGGCCGCTTCTGCTAAAAACCCCATTCCCACTGAGAAGGATTCCAGATCTTTAGAAAGATGGGGCAAAAAAGTGTACACTTCTGCTACTTTATCTATTAGGGCTTTAAACTGTCAATTTCTTATGCTGAAATACCAGCAATTTCTTCTGTCTGTTTTAAAACAAAAGTTAACTTCCATTTCCGCCTGTGCAGATGATAAGGAATTACATGACTTAATGCATGCCACTGAACAAGTTGGGAAGCATGGTTTACACTGTGGATTTGATGCCTTGGAGGCTTCTTATAGGGCTGCTGCTGCCTCTGGCACAGTCATTAGAAGGCATGCATGGTTAAAGGAACAAAACTTGCCAAATCAAGTAAAAGCTAAATTATTGGATGCTCCTGTTCAGCATAATGTTTTGTTTGGCTCTAAAGCTGAAGAGGTGATAAAGAAGATGGAGGACAAGTCAAAATCCATGCAAACAGTTAAAGATTTCTTACAAGTACAGCCACCCAGATTTAGTAGGAATTGGCCTACAAAAAATTGGTCCTTTCCCAATTCAGACAGGCCTCAGGGCGGTAGATACAGACGCTCCTGAGGAAGGCCTCAAATGCAAGCCTCTTATAGACCAAGACAGTGGACTGCTTCCACCCCTAGGGGAGGAGAGGACAGGTCGCAAGCTCATAGAAAACAGACTCAATGACTCCCTCTTTTGGGTTGCGGGAACTTCTTGCCTGGAAGCCCCTCTCGGAGGAAAACTTTCTCTTTTTCACCTAAATTGGACTCATATAACCCAAGACAAGTGGGTTCTGGATGTGGTTTCAAGAGGTTACAAATTCCATTTTCATACCCTACCAAGACCAAGCGGATGGCCAGATCTTCCAAAACATCAATGGTTAGAGGCCTTAAACCATGTGGAAGCTCTCTTGGCTATGAAAGCCATAGAACTGGTTCCACTTTCAGAGATGGGACAAGGTTTTTACTCAAGGCTCTTTCTAGACCCCAGAAAGCAAAATTCATGGAGACCCATTCTGGATGTGTCAGTCTTGAACACTTTTCTCGAGATACCAAAATTCAAGATGCTTACTCTACAGCACCTACTTCCAATGCTGACCAAAAATGCATGGATGGTAACTTTGGATTTAAACGAGGCATATTTACACATTCCCATCAGGCAGGAATGCAGAAAATACCTCAGGTTCAAGGCCGGATCGAGGCACTATCAATTCTCTGCGCTGCCTTTTGGATTGTCTACTGCGCCCAGGGTCTTCACCAAATGCCTGGCTCCAGTAGTAGCTTATTGCAGACTCAAGGGAATTCAAATTTACCCTTATCTGGACGACTGTCTTATTCAGGCAGACAGCAAGGATGTCTTACTCCAGCATCTAGAATTTGTTCAGAATCTTCTCAAGTTCCTGGGATTCACTGTAAACATAAAAAAGTCAAATTTGACACCCTCACAACAGATAATTTTTCTGGGTGCTTTTCTAAACACAACAACCCAGATGGCATTTCTGACATATGAAAAACAATTACACCTGGCTTCAACTTTCAAAACCTTGGCAACATTAACTCAGCTATCTGTAAGGAAATTCCTGCAGGCTTTGGGTTACATGGCCTCCTGCATCCTTCTCGTACCATATGCAAGACTACATATGAGGAAAATACAGTGGTACCTAAAAGTGTATGGTCTCAGCATTGCCACAGTTTAGACATACAGATCACTGTCCTGCCTTGTCTTCAAAAGGAATTCCTTTGGTGGTCCGAGGCATGTACTCTAAACAAAGGAAAACCCTTCAGTCTGCCTCCAGCCACTCAGATACTAACCACAGACACCTCAGATTATGCATGGGGAGCTCATTTTCAGGGCAACTGTCTGCAGGGCCTTTGGACAATGGATCAGAAGCACCTGCATATCAATTTAAAGGAAATGTTAGCCGTTCAGAAAGCTCTATTGGCCTTCAGGAATCTTCTACAACCAGGACAACTACTGATACGGACAGACAACACCACAGTTATGTGGTACATAAACAAGCAAGGGGGATCTCATTCCTATCCCCTTTGCAGACTAGCCATGAATCTATGGAACACAGCTCTAGCTTGCAAACTGGACCTTCAAGCTCAGTTTCTACCAGGGAAGCAAAACTTCTTGGAAGACAGTCTGAGCAGAAACCTGTCGGACCCACACGAATGGATGCTGGACACCGAAATATTCAAGATGATTACAGCAGTCTGGGGATGTCCTCACATAGACCTCTTTGCATCCCACCTCAATCATCAACTACAGATTTTTTGCACCAGGACATTCCATGAACTAGCTTGGAAAGTGGATGCAATATCATTCAGTTGGAGAAACCTCTCTGGGTATGCCCTCCCGCCTCTACCTCTTCTTCCACGGGTATTATTAAAGATCAAACAGGACAAGCCCAAGATGATAATCTTGCTGGCCCCAAATTGGCCTCGACAGTTTTGGTACCCAACACTGAAAAACCTTTGTCCGGAGCCCCCTTGGGTTTTACCACAGACTCTGAACCTTCTGTCCCAACACCAGGGTCAGTTCTGCACTCCCATGTCAAAACTCTCAGCCTGGCGGCCTGGTTCAGGGTCTATGATTCATTCTGTCCTACCCAAGCAGGTTATGGATGTCATTTTAGAAGCCAGACGTCCTAGCACTAGAAAATCTTATGCAGGAAAATGGAAAAGATTTTGTTCCTGGATGCAGGCTCAGGATTCATATCCTCTTATTCCTAACATTCCTCTGATTTTACTTTGCCTGACAGACCTCTTACATAAGGGTCTCTCTTTCTCTTCCATAAAGATACATGCCTCTGCTATTTCTGCTCATTATAATACAGACCCTCCAATCTTTTCCCACCAGCTCATGAGACAGTTTCTCAGAGGAGCTAAGAACTTAAGGCCCCCTAGATCTCCACCCATTCCTGCTTGGGATCTCAACTATGTTTTGGAAAAACTCACCTTACCTCCTTTTGAGCCTGCTGCCACATCTGACATCAAGTTTTTATCTTGGAAGACAGCCATCCTGTTAGCTCTGACCTCTGCCAGGAGAGTTTCGATGTTGCAAGCTCTCATGGCTGTGGAACCTTATATTATTTTTCATCAAGACAGGGTGTCTTTAAGGACTAATCTTACTTTCATGCCTAAGGTGGTTTCCAAAGTGGCTTTAAATCAAACTATTCACTTGCCAACTTTTTTCCCCACTCCTCAAAATAAGGGGGAAAGGATCTTGCATTCCTTGGATGTACACAGACAACTACGTTTTTACCTGGACAGAACCAAGGACATCAGGAAATCAGAGCAATTGTTTGTTTCTTATGCTTCAAGTTCCCAAGGTAAAGCTATTTCAAAACAGACCATTTCTAAATGGATTGCTCATGGAATCAGATTTTGCTATTCACACCATGGAAAGCAAATCCCAGGGAGTATAAGGACTCACTCTACCACAGCTGCTGCCACTTCAGCTGCCTTCCTCAGGGGAGTTCCTACCAAGGACATTTTGGAAGCTGCAACTTGGAGTTCAGTGCATACTTTTTCTAAGCACTACAATCTACCTCTTTACTCTAAGTCTAGGGCAGGCTTTGCTTCTGCAGTCTTGTAGGGCCTTTTAGCCGCCCCCTCTAGTTTATGACCACCCCCCTTTTATTCTGCTTTGGGATTCAACCCTACAGTCATGACTGCAACAGTGAAACACAATGAACATAGTACAGTTGTGTACACTTACCATAAATGTAGATGTTCGAGTGTCTTCACTGTTGCAGTCTGGGTTTCCCTCCCTCCTGTCCCCTCTTATTTTTTCTTTTGTGTGGTTCCCTTTTTCACCCTTCTTCTGAGGTGTATTTGCAAAGTGTATGGGATCTTACTCATTTTGGAACACCTGACATCTGGGGCAAGAAAAACTGGAGAACGTGGCGTCGTCTGTCAGCTTTGTACTCCTGGCGCTCTGACGTCAAGGAGCATGGCTGAGCAGCCGACGCCAGACCCAGACTTTGAAATTCTGGCCGACTGAGGACTGCCTGCCAGCAGGGGAGAACCCTACAGTCATGACTGCAACAGTGAAGACACTCGAGCATCCACATTTATGGTAAGTGTACACAGCTGTTCTTTCTTACTCCTTTATCCATTTTTATGCAAAAATCTTTGTTGTCAATCTAGATCATTTATGTTTGATGAGAAGTACATTCGTCAGACTGTGATTGATTTCATATATTGATGAGATCTTTGACTTCAGGAAAAATCTACATGTAGACCCTTATTTGCTAAGGGGAATGGTTAACAGTGGCATATTGAAGAGTCCTTATAGTTGCACTGAATGCATTTGAGGTTTTCACAGAGGGAATCCATGATGAACTGTTGTCCTCATTTCCATATTGTCTGTGTTCTTTAGTGCACAGCAACCTTTAAAGGTTAATATTAGAGTCCCGTGGTGCATATCCATTTCCAGGTCCCATTAATGGGATCACTACAGTGTTTCCAGGGTTTTTTACAGTAGCAAGAGGAGGTATGCAATTACATATTGTGTATACTTCTGTCATATTCCCCACTAGACTTTCCAACAGGAGACTTCCAGAAAAATACAAGTTTTATTTTACTTTAAAGTGAGCAAGCCCAACAAATTGTGAACTGAAAAGCTGTTGAAAACTAGCACATGCTGTAATTCAACTATAAAGTATTCAAATTATTTTGCTGTATTAAACATTTCCCAAACCACGGGTAGAGAAATCAGAAGACATAATGAATGGTTCTGACCAATGGTTTGATTCCTAATTCTTCTTCAGTGGATAACATCATGTTACAGTTTAATCTCTGACCTTGTGGAAATTGTCAGTGCAAGAAGAAAAGCAACTGCACAATATTTTCTTCTCAGTAATATAGCATTGTTTTTCCCAGAATCTAAAATATCAAACTTTTAGAGCAAAAACTAGAACATTTTGTATCATAGGGGAGAAAAAAAAGAGGACCTTGAGTATTTCTGATGATCTTGAAATATTTATCCATTCTGTGATTACTCATTTTATCCATTTTGGTTGTCAGGGTACAAGACAGAGAAATTAATCCTAGACAAGGTGCCAGTGTTTCTCAGGAAGCACACACACACTCACACAAGGCATGCACAACTTTGTGCGTTTTGGAGGACCACTATTTCATCTACCACATGTCTTTGTAATATAAGAGGAAACTGGATCACTCTGCGGAAACCTAAGCAGACCAAATGTAGAAGGCATCCTGGCTACTAAATGTACTGGAAAATTAAACCCTCTGAAAGAAGGGTATTAATTATGATGCCAGTGTACCTTCATTTCTTAAAAGAATGGATACAAATTAATTTGGCTTAATACTGTTTCTGAGTTCTAGGCAGCAAAAAAGTTCAAGAACACATCTGTAACTTCTACACATCTTTTATCATGAAACTTGTATGTTTTTAAGCAATTATGTCTGTTCCTTACAAAATGATTTAATTTAATAACACATCTGCACATGCAGGTAATAAAATGAGTGCCCTGTATGTGATAATGATCGAAATGTTCTGCATTTTAAAATAAATGCACTTCTTTAAAAAATCAAGTTCAAAATGATTTATCTTGGTTCTGTTAAGACTGTGTTTTCCCCTATGACAATGGACTGTGATGATGTCACAGAAGTTGAGGCACATTTGGAACATGCTTTTTAAAATGGAACTATACTTTTGTATAATCCCTTAGAAAGAAAAATCAACTTTTCTGTAGAACTGGTATAATATGAAAACCTCCACAGAAAAAGAATGAGCTCTTCTGATCTAGTTTCCATCTCTGAAGAAAATGGTCATAGCTTAGCTTTAATGCTACTGAAATTTAAATGCTTCTCATCTTCATAGAAACACATTTTAAAGCTTAGTGGAAACTCCATTACTTGAATTTTATTTTGTTGAACAGAACAGCCATTTTATTTGAGTCTCCCAAAACAGATATTCCACTTTCACACTTTCTCTAAACAAAACTCAAGTGCTTTTTAACAAAAGGGTTTTCAGTAGATGTTCATCGTGTTACACTGCTGCAGTCATTACACTTGGGTTATCCTGCCGTCAGGCGGTCCCGCAGTCGGCCAGAGTTCCAAAGTCGTGGTCCGGCGTCAGTTGCTGTCGCTTCTTCCCTGACGTCAGTGCGCCAGGGGTATATAAGATGCATCCAACGCCATTTTCTTCAGTCTTTCTTGCCGCGCGGTGCCCGAAGCAGAAGCAGTTCACAAGTGCCGGTTGGCCGACTCCTGTGATTTTCAAAGTCGAATTTCAGATCTGAAGTCTTCAATAAAGCTAAGTACCCCGTTGGGGAAACTTTTTTCTTGTCTCAGACCGATGTCAGAAGAAGTTAATAATTGTATTTCTTGTGGGAAGCAAATACCTCATAAGGACTTCCACTCTTACTGTATTCCATGCCTAGGCCCTAATCACGACGTCACTAGTTGTCGGTTTTGTACTAGATTTAACAAACGCACTATAAAAAGATGTTTTGATTTTGCTTTGCACTACTTTGGCCGAAGGTTCAATTATAATATGCCGTCGGATCAACCGACAACCGCAATACCGAAAAAATGCAAGGACAAGGATAAAGACAGGCATCCGAGGTCCAAAACCGACAACGAAACCACTTCTAGGCCAGTCGCCGGTTCACCGGTTCTCAGTGAGGTGCTTTCGCAGCCCCTGACACCCACTACCTCAGAGCCACAGGCTGCCTCCGACTCCCACGTGGAGACAACTAGGCCTCTGGAAACTCAAGGTATTGGGCCTACGGAAACTAGTACCTCAGATGGGTCCGGAGCCACTGAGCAGGCATCGGCTTCTGAGAGTGTTTTCAGACCTTCACAACTTACCATTAAAACAACAGCCAAGACAAAAATACCATTAAAGACAAAGAAACAAGTACAGCATTCTCCTGGACAGTGCTCCATGCCTAAGAAACAGATGCTTAAAATGGCCGAAGACCTCATTACTCTAATCAGGGGTTCCCATCCCCCTCCTGAGAAAAGGCCTAGGCAGGATACAGACTATGATTCCTATGATCAGGTTTCCATTTCCTCTGATTCCTCGTCAGACCAGGGATACTCTCTACCCCCCTATGAGGACTCTGATGCTGAAAAATCTATCCCTTCAGCCTCTCCTCCTGAGGATTATTCTTTTGGGGAAACTTTACATACCATGAGGGAGCATTTCCATTGGGAAAGTCAGGATTACTCAGAATCCAAGAAAAGGCTCAGGGATTTCCTTTTATTGCCTCAGCATAGACCCCTGGCTATTCCGCCTGTGCTAGATATTGTGGATGATGTGTTCTCTGAATCCAGCTTATCTCCCGATTCCTTGCCTCCTGCACCAGTCAAGCCAGATAGGTATTACAGAGTCCCTGACTCTCACAAGTTTCTTTATAAAAACCCTTCTGCTGATCCAAAAACTATTTCCCAGGGTCCAAAAGGGGTTAAGGCTTCCATTGCAAAAAATCCAGTACCCTCTGACAGAGATTCCAGAGCTTTGGATAGATGGAGGAAGAAAGTATACACTTCTACAACTTTAGCTGTAAGAGCTTTAAATTGCCAGTTTCACATGCTTAAGTACCAACAATGTTTAATGTTTCATTTAAAACAGAAAATGCTTGCAAGCTCAGAAGCTCCTGATTGTAAAGAAATGCGGGATTTATTGCATGCAGTTGAACAGGTGGGAGAGGCCTCTTGTAGAGCCACAGTTACAGGTTCTGTGATTCGAAGGCATGCTTGGTTAAAAGAACAAAGTTTACCTGATCATGTTAAGGCAAAATTATTGGATGCTCCTTTACAGCACGATACCTTGTTTGGTGCTGAGGCAGAAGACGTGTTAAAGAAAATGGAGGATAAAGCTAAATCTATGCAAACAGTCAAGGATTTCTAACAGGTACAGCCACCTCGATTTAGCAGAAATTGGCCAACAAAGAATTGGTCCTTTCCAGTGTCAGACAGGCCACAGAGAGGCAGATACAGATGCCCAAGAGGCAGATCTCAACCCCAAGGCTCAAACAGACAACGACAGTGGACCACCTCAACCCCAAAAGGAGGTGAGGACAAGTCTCAGCCTTACAGGAAACGGTCACAATTACTTTCCCCTTCGTACACCAAGCACTTCCCTTTTGGAAGCCCCCATGGGGGGAAAACTAGCACTTTTTTCTCAAAACTGGCAAACAATCATCCAAGACAAATGGGTTCTGAATATTGTGTCTCAAGGTTACAGGTTCCACTTTCATACTTTACCAAGGGTAAAAGGAATGCCAGACCTGCCACAAAATCAATGAGCAGAGGCACAAAAACAAATTTCAGCCCTCACGGACATGAGAGCTATTCAAGAAGTACCACAACAGGAACAAGGACAAGGATTTTACTCAAGACTCTTCCTGGTCCCCAGGAAGGACAAGACCTGGAGGCCCATACTAGACCTTTCAATTCTAAATACTTACCTGAATATTCCGAAACGAAATGTTGACATTACAGCAGATTCTACTCATGCTGGGCAAGAAAGCCTGGCTTGTTACTCTGGACCTCAAAGAGGCATACCTGCATGTCCCTATCAGACATAATTGCAGAAGATACCTCAGATTAAAAGCTGGTACAATGCACTACCAATTCTCTGCACTGCCCTTTGGCTTCTCTATTGCGCCCAGGGTATTCACAAAGTGCCTGGCACCAGTAATTGCATTTTGCAGACAAAAAGGAATTCAAATATATCCATACCTGGATGACTGCCTCATTCAAGCAGAGACAAAGGACATTCTTCTACAGCATCTGGCGTTTGTAAAAAGGTTGCTAATTTCTCTAGGGTATACAGTAAATGAAAAGAAATCAAAACTAGTGCCCTCACAACAGATTACATTCCTGGGTGCCAGCTTAAATACAACGGCCCAGATGGCTTATCTCACGCCAGACAAACAAGTTCAACTAACTCGATATTTTCAACTACTGGCAAAAAAGTCCCATCTCCCTGCAAGAAAAATTTTGCAGGCCCTGGGATTCATGGCATCATGCATACTACTAATACCATATGCCAGACTGCATATGAGGAAATTATAATGGTACCTAAAAAGTGTTTGGACTCAACACTCTCACAGTTTAGAATCCGTAATACCAATGATTCCCTGCCTACAACAGGAGTTTCGATGGTGGGCACAGGCATGTTACCTAAACAAGGGTAATCCTTTTACCCTACCCACAGCCAGGCAGACTCTAACAACAGATGCTTCGGATTACGCCTGGGGAGCGCACATGGCAGGAAAATGCATTCAGGGCAAGTGGACCACAGACCAGATGCATCTTCACATCAATCAAAAAGAGATGTTGGCTGTTCAAAATGCCCTAACAGCGTTCAAGGACCCTCTGCATCCAGGACAATTATTATTAAAGACAGACAACACCACGGTATTGTGGTACATAAACAAGCAAGGGGGCACTCATTCTTATCCCCTATGCAGGCAAGCCATGACCTTGTGGAACACAGCTCTAAGGTATCAAATTCACCTGCAAGCACAATTCCTGCCAGGAAAGAAAAATACTCTGGTAGACGATCTAAGCAGAAATATCATGGACCCTCACGAATGGAAATTGAATCCACAAATCTTCAGCATGGTAACACAAAAATGGGGATGCCCAGACATAGATCTTTTTGCCTCCCCACCGAATTGCCAACTACAAAAATTCTGCACAGGGACTTATCACAAACAAACATGGAAAGTGGATGCTCTTTTGTTCAGCTGGAAAAACCTAAAAGTTTATGCCTTCCCGCCACTGCCTCTTCTTTCAAAGGTGCTCCTAAAAGCCAGACAAGAGAAACCACAGATGATCCTGATTGCTCCAGACTGGCCACGCCAGCACTGGTACCCTATCTTAAGGAACTTAGCTCAAGGCCCACCATGGATTTTGTCTCAAATTCCACACCTTCTGACTCAACAAAACAATCAGATCCTACACGGTCAGCTCAAAACCCTAAACCTGGCTGCATGGCAGATACATTAGTCAAACAGGCAACACCTCTCTCTAAAGCTGTTATGGATGTCATTTTGGAGACCAGGAGGCCTAGCACCAGGAAAGCTTACTCAGAAAAATGGAAGATATTCTGCGCCTGGAACCAGGCTCAAAGCCTTGACCCTCTTGTTCCAAACATTCCTCAGATTTTACAATACTTAACTGAGATGCTGGACAGAGGACTATCCTTCTCATCAATTAAGATCCATGCCTCTGCCATTTCAGCACATTACAACACGGATCCTCCTTTATTCTCTCATCCCTTGCTTAAGCAGTACCTCAGAGGGGCTAAAAACATAAGACCGCCCCGGAGAGCACCAACACCAACTTGGGACCTCAATTTTGTTTTGGAAAAACTGACCCTGCCATCTTTTGAGCCAGCCAATACAGCCGATCGAAAATTTTTATCATGGAAAACAGCTCTGCTCCTGGCAGTAACTTCAGCACAAAGAGTCACAGAGCTACAGGTATTAATGGCAGTGGAACCTTTTATAATTTTTCATCAGGACAGGGTTTCTTTAAGGACAAACCCTACCTTTATGCCAAAGGTGGTATCTAGTGTGGCTCTTAACCAAACCATCCATTTGCCAACTTTTTATCCAAACCCCCAGAATAAAGGGGAGAAACTTCTGCAGTCTTTGGACATACACGGGCAGCTACGCTTCTACTTGGACAAAACAAAAGCTTTCAGGAAAACTGAGCAACTGTTTGTAGCATATGCTGCAGGATCACAGGGCAAGGCTATCTCAAAGCAGACTATATCCAAATGGATAGGACACTGTATTCGTTACTGCTACACACAGCATGGAAAATCGGTCCCAAATAACATTGGGCCACATTCCACCAGGGCAACAGCCACTTCAACAGCCTTTCTCATGGGAGTACTTACCAAGGAAATTTTGGAGGCTGCAACTTGGAGTTCAGTGCACACCTTTACCAAGCATTACCACCTGCCTCTTTACTCTAAATCCATAGGAGGATTTGCCACTGCAGTTCTGCAGGGCCTCATAGCCAATCCTAACTCTTTATAGACCAGCCACCCAACCTTAGCTTTGGGATTCTACCCAAGTGTAATGACTGCAGCAGTGTAACACGATGAACATAGTACGGTTTTGTACCTACCATAAATGTAGATGTTCGAGTGTTCACACTGCTGCAGTCCACGTTACCCTCCCTCCATCCCCTCTGAACTAGCTGGACTTATCTATACCTTTCTATCCTATACAACCTTTGTGGAGTATTTGCTTGTAACTGAAGGTATTCTTTTTATCTTATATGTATACTTTTTATTAGCAATATGTATTGCCTACCTACTTGGGGGCACCTGACATCTGGGGCAAGAAAAACTGAAGAAAATGGCGTCGGATGCATCTTATGTACCCCTGGCGCACTGACGTTAGGGAAGAAGTGACAGCAACCAATGCCGGACCAAGACTTTGGAACTCTGGCCGACTGCGGGACTGCCTGACGGCAGGATAACCCAAGTGTAATGACTGCAGCAGTGTGAACACTCAAATATCTACATTTATGGTAGGTACAAAACTGTACTTTTGCTTTCAGTTACTGGTGGAAATCTGTTTTGTACTGCTATTTGTCTAATGCAATATTAAGATCTGATGTTGTCTTCTTCTTTGCTCCTCACAATAGCGTCTTAGATCTGACCTTCGGATCCAGTTCTGCCACATTCTACAGACTTGGATCTGACTCTCAAGCTCCTCCCTCTTACCCATAACACACTACATCCACCCAAGTACCTGAGATCTCATTTACCTCTTCAGCATCTGGATGCGAGTGTTGTACTCTTGAGCTTGTGAGAATTTCTCTTTAGAGAATTCATGCTAGTTTCTTGTAAGTCCTCCCTCCTTTATTTTTCCTTCCCTTTCTCTTCGAGTGTGTGTGCATGCGATAACTTTTTTCTGTGTGTTTAAAAAAAAAAAAAAAGTTACTTAGTTACTTGCTGTTGAAAGTTGTCTCTCAGTTAGGTAGTTAAGTTTAAATTTAATCTTATAGTTAAATTTATAGGTAATATTACAGCTAGCCTTAAGTTAACATTAGTTAGCCTTGCCTTTAGCTTTGGTCACTTTATTTTTTCGATGGGCTTTACCTTTGTCATGGCGGACAAGTCTTGCCTGGTTTCAAATGTGGCACTTCTTGTGGGCATAAAATCCCCAACCAAGATGCCCACAAGGAGTGTGTATATTGTTTCGTGGCTGATAATTTGAAAGTGGATTGCACTGTCTGTGCTTCTTTCAATCCGCGAGCTTTGGCCGATAGAAGAAATAAATTGATTGTCAGGGGCCTTCCTTCCTCAGATCTGGACACTCAGACCCCTTCATTGCCTTTTTCTTCATCAGCTTCCACAAAAGAGGTCTCTCCCTGCCTCCCTGAGGGACTGTCTAGAGGCTAAGATGAAGTCAAAGAAAACTTCAGATCTGGCTCCCTCGGATCCAAAGAAATTACCTCCCCCTTCAGAGCCATCAGCATCTTCAGATCCAGAGGATGTTATTACTATATTGCCTCCTCTGCTGTCACTTCTATGTCATATCTAGTGTCTCAGGATCCGAGAGCTTCGACTAAGTCCCAGGCTCACTCTACACTAAACCTAAACACTCCTGACCCCCTCATTGGCTTCATCCAGGTCCTGTAGAAGCTGGTCCAAGACGGATATGGACAGGATGATGAAGAGATTCCTCAAGTCCCAGATCCAGATTAGAGTTGTCTCAGCTCCATCTCCCGTTGGATCCCTGAGCTACCCTGGCCATACCATCAAAACTCCCTCTCTGATCTGACCTTTGGTTTTAGAGTTACAGGATTTGGAACTGCCATGTGTTCCAGACTTGGTGCAGTGGAAGATCCCTTCCTCACTACAGAGGTTAACCTTGATTAGCCCTGTTCTGTTCTTTCTGAGCAGAGCAAGTCTCAGGGCTGTGGTTTTGGTGCTGGATCTGGGGGAATGGAGTCGGCTCCATCTTTGTCATTGCCATTTTTCCCCTAGGCGCCTCGGCACTTGACAGCTCGGGTCCAGTCTTTTCTGGAAATTGCGGATCCAGAGTGAGTCCTGGCTGTTTTCCTTCTGTGGCTTCAGGGGAGACAGAAAGGACTTCTCTCAGTCCATTGGCGTTTCAAGTAGTGGGGAGGGTTTTTACCCGACTTAGAGATCCATCGACACTTGTCCAGCAGTCCACCCCTGTATCCCCATCGGATCGAGGCTTTGAGCCCATTCATCTTACCATGAGTCTACCTGTTCTGAGCAGCCTCCAAGATCTCCCTGGCCAGGAGGGATCCCCTCCTTCCGACACTTCCCAGCTGATGAAATCCCTCAGAAGAAGGCATGCAGAAGGAGGCATATTGACTTTACATTGGAGTCCTTTACCAAGGACACTGACTTTGATGAGGGGGAAGAATCCCCCCGATCCCCACCTGAGGACATCTCCTTTGGGGACATCCTAGAGATCATGAAGCAAAAAGGTGGGTGGTATTCCCAACCTCCTCCTCCTGAGGAGTCGGTTCTCTTGGAGGCATTCGGAACCTGGGTGACCCCCCCCCCCCAGTGGACACCCTGCTTGATTTGGTATCCTCCTGGGCATGGAAGGAACCAGACACCATCGAGCCCATACCCAAGCAACCTGATATGTTCCTGGTACCCCAGGCAGATAGGAAGCTGTAGTGTAAGGGTCCCGTAGTTGATGCCATCGTGGTGGTGCCAGACACTAAGAAAGAGCTGGCAGAAGAAACTGCCAATGTCCATCTGCCTAACAAAGAGTCTAGAGCATTGAACAAGATTGGGAAGTGCATTTACACCTCAGCCACCTTTGCACTGGGGTGGTTGAACTACCTGGAACCTTTTACCTGGCTTCAGAGAGATCTGATCAAGGAACTCTAAGCATCTCTCTGAGTCCATGTCCGCGGAGGAATTTAAAAAATTTCTACCAAGCTGACCACTCTATCTTCCATCACCGAGTCATCAATGAGGTTGATCTCCCATACCACGGAGGGTACCTCACGAGCAGCTGGTTCAGAACTTTCCCTAAGGAGGCATGTTTGGATGAGGCTATGTGATTTCACAGAACCTTTTAAGGCATCCTTTGTGAATGCCCCTTATGATAGCTTCTCCCTGTTCTGGCCATCGGTTTGAGGTACTCTCCCCTGCAGAGAAAAGGATGAAAGACCCTTTCTGCTGTAGGAATCCAGTTTTCTATGCCCCAGAGATCCTTCTCCAGAAACCACCATGGAGGCAAGAAAATGTGGTTTCGTAAATCCCAAGGTCCTTTCCAAGACCCACATGGGGAACCCTCCTCTAGAGGCAGAGGAGGGGGGTTTGATGGTAGGCACCACCCTAAAGGCAGAGGGGGCCCGCAAAACCAGGGCTTTAGAGAAACCTTTTCTGACAAGCCTTATCAGTGCTTCTGAAGCATTGCTCGATTGTCCGTCTCTAGAGGCAGTCAGGGATCGACTGGCTTTGCACTCAGAAGCCTGGACCCATTTGACTCAAAACCACTGAGTGCTAAGCATAGTATCCAGAGGCTACTACATTCCCTTTTCTCTTCTTTTCCCAAACAAGAAGAACCTCACCGATGTGCCACCCAGTCAGAGGGAGCAGGCAACATAGGAAACTCAACAACTGCTGCAAAATAGAAAGTCATCCAAGAGGTCCCAGCCAAACAAAGAGGATTCAGAACCTACTCTCACTTTGCAGTGGACCTAAGACCCATTCTTGATCTAAGCAAGTTAAATGGTTATTTAAAGAAATTGAGGTTGTGAATGGTTACGGTTCAGTCCATTCTGCCATTGTTGAGCAAGCACGACTGGATGCGCTCGATAGATTTCAAGGACGCATACCATCACATCAAAATAGACAGGCGCTCCAGAAGATGTCTGTGCTTCTGGCTGGGAACCAATCATTTCCATTTCAGAGCACTCCCTTTTGGGCTCACCACACCTCCCCAGGTGTTCACCAAATGCATGGCAGTAGTATCAACTGATGTGGTGCTCAACAGATTCCAGGTATTTCCGTACTTAGACAATTGGCTCCCTACAGCTCCCATGAGGCATTAGCTAATCCAAGCCAGGGATTATTTAATTGAATTATCACATTCTCTGGGCATCACCTTAAACCTGAACAAGTCCAACTTGGCTCTTCCGCAGAACCTGGAATTTATAGGGACACAGCTGAACATGAGGGATCAGATAGCTTCTCTCTCCCGTTACACCACATAACAACACTGAGGAATCAGGTCTGGGACCTGTTATCCCAACAGGCCCTTCCTGCACGGTTGGTCTTACACACCCTAGGATCCATGTCAGCAGCTATCCAGTTAGTTCGTCTAGCCAGATTCTTCATGCGGGTTCTCCAGTGGACATTGGCGGAACAATGGTCCATCTTCTTTCACCCACTGTCCCTTCCTATCAGATTGACTCCAGTCGGCAAGCATCACCTCAGATGGTGGATACAGTCGGACAATCTCCTTCTAGGCAGGCTCTTCTTAAACAACCCCCGTATAGCCACCATGACCATGGATGCTTCCCAGTTTAGGTGGGGGGCATTACAATGGGAATATAGTTCAAGGCATGTGGTCCCCTTTCGAGACCAGGTTGCATATCAATGTCCTAGAGATGAGAGCAGTTCTGCTTATGTTGCAAGCCTTTCAGCACGCTCTTCCCTTAGGGAATATTGCAGTACACACCAATATGTCCGTTGTCTGGTACATCAACAAACAAGGAGGAACTCGTTTTTACCCCTTGTGCAGGGAGGCCGTGAGGATGTGGGAGTGGTTGATATCTTCAGACCTCCTTCTAGTTGCAACACTTGTCCCGAGGAGAATCAACAATCTGGTGGACAGACTCAGCAGATCGCTGTTGGTCCCGCACAAGTGATCCCTCAGTCAGTGGTGACCATGATCTTCAGTCACTGGGGTCAGCCTTGCTGCAACCTCTTTGCCTCTCCCCTCAACAACAAATTCAGCAAATTCATCACTCTGATCCCTCCTCAGGAGGGTCCCCGAGGGATGCACTAGTCTGCGATTGGCCCCCGAGTCTTTTATATGCTTACCTTCCTCTTCTGCTAATTCCAAAGTTTCTTCAGAAGGCAAGCAGGTTGAAGAGCTCTGTCATCCACATTGCTCCCTTCTGGCCTCGACAGGTGTGGTTCCCCTTCCTCTGGTCTCATCTGAAATATCCCCATTTGATATTGGAGCCAGGTCAGGACCTCCTTTCTCACCCTTCAGGGATGCAGCGTCTGAATCTTCATGCCCTCTGACTGACTGGTTTTTCCACTTCCAACCCTAGTGAGACAGTCCAGGCTTAATTCCCCAGTTTGAAAGATACCTCTATCTTTGCAAAAGGCTTCCACTAAAAAAGGCTATACCAGTAAGTGGCAAAGGTTTGTCATTTGGGCTGCAAGAAAAACATTGACCCTTTCTCAGCACGACGTTCTGCTGTTTCTTAGTACTGTGTTTGAGGAGGGTGCTAGCTTCTCTACCATCAACATTCAGTTAGCTGCTATTTCTAATTTCCATACTGCAAGTAAATCTCATGCCTTCTTCACCTTTAGGTTGTGCAAATCCTTTAAGAAAGGTGTTTTCTTGTTGAGGCCTTCCGTTAAGGACCCCTCCCCTCCTTGGGATCTCCCTGTTGTGTTGCAGGCTTTGACCCAGAGACACTTCAACCCAGCTGCAAGTTGTCACATGAAGTTTTTGTCATAGAAGGCAATCTTTTTGGTGGCTATAGCTTCTGCTAACAGAATTTCTGAACTACAAGCCTTATCCTCCAAACCTTCTTACATAGTTTTTCATAAGTAATGACGATGTCTTTACGTACCAACTGTTCCTTTATGCCCAAATTAGCCACTGAAAATGATATCAACCAATCCATTCAGTTACCAGTGTTATTTCCAAATTTCTCCAATAAAGGGGAGTATCTTCTTCACCTTCTAGACTTTCATAGACTACTCCACCTTTACCTTCATAGGACCAAGCAACATAGGACGTCTGACCAACTTTTCATTTAGTACAGGGGTCTGCAACCTTCACTCTCAAAAGAGCCATTCTGGCCCTTCTCCCACCAAATAAAGTTCATCTGGAGCCACAAAACCTATTCGACCCCTAAAATAAAGATAACATAGCGTACAAAGTTTTATATATAGTTATTATACTATATATAAAAGAATTATGTTTATAAGAGCAATATTTAAAATCCATCCCTATTTTTGTTCCTTTGTTGGGATTTATATTGGGATTGCTCAATCGCTGTGTGTGTGTGTGTGTGTGTGTGTGTGTGTGTGTGTGTGTGTGTGTGTGTGTGTGTGTGTGTGTGTGACTCATACCTCTCGAAAAAAATCTAGACAAAGCCATAAATAATGGGAGGACAAAGGCACCAAAATAGGGACACCTTTTAAATATTGCTCTTACAAACTTAGAAAGCTGATAAAATAACAGGTTTTGCATTAGCATGAATTTTCTAAAGTCTGAAACTCAAATGTCTCTCTATATTTTCTGACTTCAGCCCTCAATGATTTGCCAGAAAAACACAATTTTATGAGAAATGGACAAAAATATGAGGCAAAAATCAGGACCTTCTGCAAAAACCTTAACAGTTAAGAGATAATTGTGTGTGTGTGTGTGTGTGTGTGTGTGTGTGTGTGTGTGTGTGTGTGTGTGTGTGTGTGTGTAAAATGCATGTTAACAGAAACTGTTATTCTAGATAGTTTCTAAGTTTGTAAGAGCCATATTTAAAATCCGTCACTCAATCAGTCTTGGTGTGTGTGTGTGTGTGTGTGTGTGTGTGTGTGTGTGTGTGTGTGTGTCTGTCTGTCGTGGAGCAGAGTGGCCATTATTTTTCAAAGTTACAGGGAGCCACTGCAAAAGGGTGGAAGAGCCACACGCGGCTCCTGAGCCACAGGTTGCAGACCCGTGATCTAGTAGATTAGGACAGGCAGTGTCCAAAATTTCCTTGGCAAAATGGATATCTGGCTGCATTTCATAGATTTACTCACTCAAGGGACTGGAATTAACTAGACCTCCCAGAGCACATTCCACCAGAGCCATGGCTGCTACTTCCGCTTTCTATTCTAGAACCTCCATTGATGATGATTGTGCTCCAGCAAAATGGTCTAACAGTTGCACCTTTGTATTGCACTACAAGTTGGATATTTCCAGGAGAAGGGCCTCCTTTGTCTCAGTGGTGCTTCGGCATATCCTTCTATGAGGGTTACATGGTATCTACATATCTGTGGACTCTGATCCTGTCATGATGAGGAATGAAGAAGACATCATCAGATTAAAATGTTATGTCTTACCATAACTTAGCATCTATGTTGTCTTCCTTCATTCCTCCTCGCTTTCCCACCCAACCATCCCCCTGCCTCTTTTGTTCTAGAGGATCCTGGAGTATGAAGGGACGCCTTTGTCCCATGTTTGAGCCTCATCTGCCATTCCTTTGCTGTATGGGTGTTGGATGTATGGAATCAGCAAACTCGATCTGAGGTACTGGGTGGATTTATTGCATTATGGGTAAAAGGGAGGAGCTTGAGAGTCAGATCCAAGTCTGTAGAATGTGACCAAGTCGGATCTGAGACTGTGTTTTGAGGAGGAATGAAGGAAGACAACACAGATGCCAAGTTATGATAAGGCATAACCTTTTATTACTGTGTTGCACATGTCTGTTGAGCTGCTGTTTGTAGGCAGAAAGAGACCAGGGGCCATGATAAAAGTTCTTTATTATAAGATAAATAATTTGTTGGTGTGAAAGATCTTGCTGTTACTCAGTTTTTTGTTTAGCTTGTTATAAAGGAATTTTATTGTTGTTCCTGGTCAATTTATACATTGTAGGCTGTTAATTTACTGACCAGAATTCAATTGATAGTGTTCAGTTTTGCGAGCTGTCATCTTGGAGTATGCAAAGTTGCTCCAAGATCCTGCAGTGAGTAAACTGGCCTTTCCCCACCAAGTTGCAGTAGTCTTATAATTGACTGTACAATCAGTGTGTTGAAGAGTACACAACCCTTCTGCATGTGGACAGAAACATTTTCATGCATTTAATTTTGAAAGTAGGTTTCTGTCTGATACTATTTTAATTGTATCTGTTTTGTCAAATCCAGACATTTCTTCAAGCTGTCCTATAGCCATCTTTTGCATGCAATATTACATGTTGATTTCATCAAGACTTGAACCATCGTGCTTCTTTAGTTACACAGATATTTAGCCAAAATTATTTACACCAAAAGAGGTCAAGTCACCTGCATCCCCCAAACTGCTGTAATTCTATGGTCACAAAACATTCGGTAAAGTTAAAAACGGTTTCAACAAACACCCATATGATTAAACAGAGTCAGCTTTCCAAGTCCTGACAGTGTTTTATTTTAGCTGGGCAACAACATAGCATGTAGTGCGTATGTTTATGCTGTGTCAACTTACCTGCCATTTATTCTGTCTAAACTTTACTTCTACAGAGTCCAAACAAAGTTTTTGTGTAATGTTTATGCATTTACATGGCATGTAGTACTTGTATTAATGCTGTGGCAATTTACTTGCCATTTTTTCTGTCAGACTAATTAGTGATAGGATTTTAATGTATATCTTGTGTACTTATGGAGCACTTATTATTTATCTTTACACTGTGACAACTTTCTTGCCATTTTCCAGTCAGATTAATTTTAATTATAAGGGATTCTGACAGTTATTTTAGTGTACTGCTTGTGCATTTACTCCTTGATACAGTGAGTGTTGGTAAGGTGACAACTTGCTCACCATGTATTTCTGTCAGATAATTTGTACTTCTAAGGGGGTTCTGACAGGATTTTAGTGTACTATTTAGACATTTACCGGGCATGTACTGCCTGTGTTCATGTAGTGACTGACAACTTACCCACAGATTATTCTGTCAGGCTAATTTTATTGATAAGGGATTTTGACAGGATTTTAATGTTCTGCTTATGCATTTACAATGTATGTAATGCGAATGTTGACATAGTAGCAACTTACCTGCCATTTATTTCTGTTTGACTAATTTTACTTTAAAAGGGGTTTCTGACATGATTTTGTTGTACTATTTGTGCATTAGTGTTTTAGGGACTTCAGTTTTAAGTGCAAGTGTAATTGTGCTGCTTCTGCAGACTTCAGACAACTTGCTTTCTCACCGACTCATTCCAACGATCCTAAATGCATCTGACACATTTTCCTTGATCACAGAATGAATACTGACCCCTGCTGTTCCAACTTCCACAGTTCCTAGAAAGAAGAAATAACTAACTTGAGAGGCCTTGCTGAGTATACAGGGTCAGTCTGTGCCTCATCCGATAATGGGTGAACCTGCAGTGGCCATTTGTTGTTCCTTAGACCACTCACTCACACCTCCAGCTTTATGTGGTATAGTCCTTTCATTCACCATGAACCAGATGTCAGCCATGTTCACTTCAGCTGTTTTTAATGTCTGTGTCTGGGCATGAGAGAACCATCTTTTCTGGGACATGGAGTTTCTTTAGGGGATGCTATTGGATGTGTCTGGGAAAAGTGTCCTCTGATACGGGCATGGATTCATCTTCTATTCGGTCACAGAACTTAAACTTGTTCACTTAAAGATAAGTTAAGATACTGTTACAGACAGTCAATCTTGGTACATAACCTTTTGTACCTGTTAGGCAGTTCAGTTAAAATTTTCCTGAGAAAGGCAGTTCAGATGAATATGACATAGACAAATGGGCTTCTTATTCTACAAATACTCAAACTCAGTTCTCTGATGTTGAAGAAAACAGGTCTTCATCAACTTCTTATAAGTTGATTTCTTTTCTCAACTTTTTCCAGGATGATTGAGGTGTTTTTATGGAAATTAATGGATGTTCCCACTGTATTCTTCCTCTAGTTCCAACCTTGGAGGAGGTATATCATGCTGCCTGTAGCAACCTTGATTTACATTCTATAGCTATCATAAAAGCAGATGGGTAAAACGCTACCAAACCTTACCATCTGCATATGGAAGGGAAGGTTTAGAGAGAAATTTGGCATTAAAATTTTCTGTTCTTCACTTGGACACAAATAAGAGACCAGTATTTGGGAGTTTGTGCCTATCTCAGTCTTATTATTTTTAACATGCCTCTAGTAGCTAAGCATGCTTTAAAGTTTTGTGTAATTATGCAGTGATTTGCCTAGAGACATTGCTGCTTCTTCTCTTTAAAGAGATGTACCTGAAAATGATATTAAAAGTTTTATTTGTCTGTGTTCTTTCCCCTTTGACAACAGATGGTCTCAGACTCATGGGGGTTAACGATGGATCAGGAGGGATACAGTGGCAGGGGACACAAAACCCTCCTTTCAGGGCAATTCTTTCCCACCCTCCAAACCAAACAGATTTTTTTCCTCGGGTTTTTTAGCTTAGCTTTTCCAAGAGACATAGAACCAGTGCCATTTTTTAATGGGCAAAAGACTTCTATTCCACAGTGGTTCTGACACCAGAAGAGTCTTCTTAGAGACCAGCTTTTCTTTTCCTTCTTATCTCAGTATGAGGAAATGAGAATATTCAGTATATTGTCCCTTTGTAGTCTGCTACTTTCTGTTTCCCAGGATAGCTTTTGGGTAACATAAAAGATTTCCAGAGTTCTTTGTCTGAGTCTCCTGGTCAGTTTTCTACATCAAGTCCATTGATAAGAATCTTGTTTCAGCCATCACTTATAGGAAATTGAATGATATTTTTTATCTTCCGTAATGGGATGTCTTACTCATCTTTGCAGTGTCTTCACCCATGAGTCAAGAGTCCTTAACATAAGATGTTATGTGATCCTATCTCGCCTACATTCTGTACTGATGGGCTCGGAGCCAATCCCTCGGCTCCGACTCGGCACGCTATGCTATAGAGCGAAGCCTGTTATTGGCTGAGCTATTCTCTATCCCAGGATGCACCACCACTAATCCCCCAGATCTCGTTTGCCGCTTACAAGCTAGGACGTGGTCTCAAACTTGGCTGAGCTAAGTACTGTTTTTTCTAAAGTTTCCTGTCAGGAAATTCCTTATTCTTATCCAAAAGCTGTTTTAACAGCTATTGTTGTTGTATGAGTGTGTTTTGGTACATTATTTTTTTAGGTAAATTTTTGAGGTAAATTGTGTGTTTGTTTAAGGGAAAGGTTTCCCGTTTAAGTTAGAGGGGCCTTCCCCTATTCTTCAGCTAGTTTCTCTTATTTTTTCAAGGAGGTCAAGTACCTGTTTAAGTTAGAGGGTCTTGGCCCTCCTTTTAGTGTTTTCTGTCTTTGTATTGTGTCGTTAAAAAAAAAAAAAAAGTTATAAGTTTAAAGTTTAAAGTTAAATTTTTCTATTGTGGTAAAGCATTTGTTCTGACAAGTTAGTGCTCCTTTCCACTGTTTTAGGTTTTTTGATAGGCACTATGTCAAAAGAACATAGACCCTCAGGGTTCAAAAAGTGCACGAGGTGCGGTTATAAGATGTCTATAACCGATGACCACTCCTCGTGCGTATATTGTTTAGGTGCCAAGCACCTACAGGAGTCCTGTAGCGTGTGTCACGCTTTTTCATCTACAGTCCTCCAAGAGAGGAAGAATAAATTAATACTGAAAGGGCTGATTAAACCCTCCTTCGAGGAGGCATTATCTTCCTCATCCTCTCCTACCAAGAAGAAGAAAGCGTCGGCTCCGACCAGCCCGTCGGAACCGACTGCTAAGAAACCTAGGCAGGCTTCTCCATCGGCTCCACGGACTTCGGAGCCGAGGGCGGAACGGTCTGCCTCGATGCCTCCAGTCTCGATTCCTCTGGTTTCGGAGCCGAGGACTGGGGCGTCGAGAGGCGGGTCACCTTCATCGGCTCCACTGATTTTGGAGCCGATGAGGGTTGCCGGCTCAGACTCTTCCCCTTCGGCGCAGAAGCCCTCCTCGGCACCGAGGGAAATTGTTTTGGGATCTCCCTCGGAACCGATATTGGTCGAGTCCATTCGGAGCCGGTCCCCCAGTCCTTTGGAGCCGATGGAGAAGTCGGTTCGGACCTGATCGGTTTCATCTAGATCCTCCAAGATGTCTGATTCGGACATCGACAGGGTGCTCCTAAGACTTTTCCAGTCTCCTGTGTTCCAAAAGTTAGTTTCGGCTCCAGCCCATTCGGCTTCGGAGCCGATGGTCCACCCTGTAGTTATGGTTCCTCCTCCAACAGCCTTGGCACCGTTGGAGCCGGTGCTGGTGGAACCAATGGAGGTTTTCGGGTCGGCCCCGAACCTTACTCCAACCCCGGCTCTCGAGTCGGAGTTCGGTACGTGGACCTCCTCTGTCGGCCCCGGGGGGGACGCTTTGGGACTGATGTTTTAGGTCCCAAGCCTTCCTCTCGGTCCGTCGGCTGCGGGGGTACCGTCTACTGTTGTGGCCACGGGTGTTGGACCTTCCCAGGATTCTGGTGGTCCGGCCTTCAGGGCCATGAGGAGTGCGTTAGCCAAATCTTCTTTGGCTACCTCCACGGTCTCTCCAGCACCTTCCCTGCATACGGAGACTGGGTCTTTGGCAGTCCCCCTGTCCTTAGACAGTGGAGCCCCGGGGCCTGAGGTCACCCCCACTGGGGGTTCCCCCCCTCCTGGAGGTCCCTCTGAAGCTTCTTCGGAGGAACCCCCAAGGAAAAGATCGTGCAAGAGGAAGCACGTTGACTCCCCCGATGAGTCTCTCACGTCAGACACTGATCTTGATGATGCAGAGGGGTCCCCTAAGTCATCCTCAGATGATGTCTCCTTTGCAGACATCCTGGAAGCCCTCAAACAACGAGGCGGCTGGCATTCCAAACCCCCTTCTGCTGACGAGTCGGTGTTCCTTAAGGCCTTCGGGGCTCAGCCCTCCGCCTCCTGGGTGTCTCCGCCCTTCGAGCTCCTAGATTTGATCTGTCGAAGGGCGTGGGAACACCCAGACTCTGTGGAACCGGTGCCTGCTCGCCCAAATAAGTTCCTGTCAGCACCCCCGGAGAAGGAGTTTTTGACAAAAGGTGTGGCTGTAGATGCCTTGGTGGTGGCATCTGCTACCCAACAAGATGTAGCAGAGGCTTCGACGTCCGTCCATCCTCCTAATAAGGAGTCTAGGAGCATGGATCGGTACGGTAAGCACACCCTCAGTTCAGCGGCCTTTACCTTAAGATCCCTGAACTATTTAACGCACTTCACCAGGTTTCAGAGGGATCTGATCAAGGAGCTTTCAGATACCCTCTTGGGTAACCTACCTGAGCAGCTGGCCCAGACGGTTGGCTCTCAGTTGGCTACGCTGTCATCCATATCAAACTCGTCCATGAGGCTCATTTCTTATGCGGCCGAGGGGGCGAGTAGAGCGGCGGGTACAGGTATTGCTCTACGGAGGCAAGCCTGGCTCCGCCTGTGTCATTTTGCAGAAGCTTTCAAATCTTCCTTTGCCGACGCCCCCTTTGATGGGTCCTCTTTGTTTGGACCCAAGGTAAAGGCACATTGACCCGCTGCGAGCAAGAAGGTAAGACTTTGACTGCCGTAGGGGCACGATTTTCCACTCCCTTTCGGCCTTACCCCAAGGCTAAAAGAGGAGGGAAAATGTGGTTCCGTAGATCTCAGAAGTCTTATCCCTCACAGCAGGATGATCCCCCTTCTAGAGGCAGAGGAGGGGGAAATTCTTCTGGAAGACGCCGTCCCAGAGGCGGCAGAGGCCCCCGCAACACTGGAGACCGCGAGTCCTTTCGTGGCTCTTCAGCCTTTCACAATCCCTGAGGGATTGCCCGACTGTGCAGCTCCTGAGCCAGTCGGGGGGCGTTTTTCGAGGCACCTAAAAGCCTGGGAAGGTATCACTCAGGACCGATGGGTGCTTCGAATTATCGCCGGAGGTTACGCCATTCCCTTTTCTCACTCCCCACCCCCGTCCAAGAAAATCCCGGACCCGCCACCCAGTCAATGGGAAATTGCAGCCTTAGACGTCTCAAAGCTGCTTCAAAAAGGAGTCATCCAACCGGTCCCCGCAGACCAGATCGGATTAGGGACTTACTCAAGATTCTTTTTGGTGCCAAAAAAGACCGGGGACTTGAGGCCCATTTTGGATCTCAGCATTCTAAATCGTTCAGACAAAAAGTCCAGGTTCCGAATGGTCACCGTACAATCCATTCTCCCACTGCTGGAGAGAGGTGTTTGGATGTGCTCCATAGATCTGAAGGACGCTTATTACCATATCATGGTACATCAAGCGTCCAGGAGACATCTGCGCTTCAGCCTAGGAGACAGTCATTTTCAGTTCTGCGCGCTGCCCTTTGGTCTCACCACAGCCCCCAGGGTGTTCACCAAATGTTTGGCGGTCGTGACTGCTCACCTGAGAAGTCTAGGATTCCAGGTGTTTCCGTATCTAGACGACTGGCTCCTAACTGCCACCTCCAAGCATCTACTATTGCAGAGCCTACAAGCCACAATATCACTGGGCACTTCCCTTGGAATCACCTTCAATTGGCCAAAGTCTGTGTTGCTGCCATCTCAATGCATAAGATTCATCGGAGTAGAGATAGACTCAAACCGAATGCGGGTCTGTCTTCCTACAGAAAGGATACAAACCATACAGGCTCAAGTTCGAGCCTTACTTCCCAGATCCAAAGCCCCAGCCAGAATGGTCCTGCAGCTATTGGGATCTATGTCCGCCACGGTTCTTCTAGTTCCCCTAGCAAGGTTGCACATGAGAATTCTCCAGTGGCTTCTTTCAACACAGTGGTCCTTTCAGGATCTCCCTCTCAGTCACCTCATATGGATCACGGACACCTGCAAACGGGACCTTCGCTGGTGGCTGGTGCCCTCCAATCTGGATCAGGGACGTCCCTTTGTTCCACCTCCTCCTGTGGCCACTTTGACTACGGACGCCTCCCAGATGGGGTGGGGGGGGCATTCCCTGGGCAGGTCAGTCCAAGGCAAATGGCATTCGTAAGAGAGCCTCCTTCATATCAGCATTTTAGAAATGAGGGCGGTGTTTCTGTCCCTACAAGCCCTTCACGATTACCTCCCTCAGGGCGTAATTGCCATTCACTCCGACAATATGTTAGTAGTCTGGTACCTGAACAAGCAGGGAGGGACCAGATCCTACCCCCTTTGCAGAGAGGCCATGAGAGTTTGGGAATGGGCAGTGTCGACCAAACGATTTCTAGTGGCGACTCATATCCCTGGCAAGTCCAATGTGATAGCCGACAAACTGAGCAGAACTATCCTCTCTCCACACGAGTGGTCTCTGAACAATACGGTTGCAACTCAGATTTTCAGCAAATGGGGAATTACTTGTTGCGACCTCTTCGCAACCCCGCTGAATGCGAAGTGCAAAAAGTTCTTCTCCCTCACTCCGGCTCCGGGGGAGAGCCCTATGGACGCACTAGCCCATCCTTGGTCCACCGGCTTGCTTTACGCTTTTCCCCAGTTCCCCTCCTTCCCAGAGTGATCCAAAAGGCGTCTCACTTGGGGAGCAAAATGATCTTAGTTGCTCCTTACTGGCCTCGTCAGGTATGGTTCCCCTATCTTCGGAAATATGCACTGGACGGTCCATGGTTCCAGGATCAGATCCCAGACCTATTAGTTCATCAGTCGGGACTACTCCACAAGTCCCTCCACACCTTGAAATTAACAGCTTGGCTCCTCCTCTTCCGACTATAGTCAGGAATCATACCTTAGACCCGGAAGTCGTACATATCTTATCTTCGGCCCACAAGTCTGCCACTAAGAAATTGTATTCTAGCAAATGGAAGAGATTTGCTATTTGGGCTCAACTCCGGGGTCTGGATCCCATCACTATTCCTGTATCTGAAGTCCTGAAATTTCTAACTTCCCTATTCAATCAAGGTTCTTCAGTCTCTACCATCAAGGTTCAATTGGCGGCTATTTCCAATTTTCATGAATCTATAAACCCACCTTTAATGAGCAACAGATTGTGTAAGACCTTCATGAAAGGTGCTGCGCTTTTACGACCTCCGATTTCTCATCCTGCTCCTCCATGGGATCTCGATGTGGTGTTACTTGCCTTAACTTCCTCCCCCTTTGAACCGGCAGCAACATGTGATTTGAAATTTCTATCATGGAAAACTGCCTTTCTGGTCGCGATTACTTCTGCCAGAAGGGTTTCAGAGCTTCAAGCTTTGTCTGTAAAACCTCCGTACCTGGTTTTTCACAAAGATAGAGTATCTCTCAGGCCAAATCCATCCTTTGTCCCTAAAGTTTGTTCTAGTTTTTGTCTACAACAGTCATTAGAACTTCCAGTTTTCTTTCCAAAGTATTCAAACAAAGCAGAATACATATTCCACACATTAGATGTCCACGGGCAATTGCGTTTTTATTTAGATAGGACCAAACAAACAAGGGAAAAACAGATCAATTGTTTGTGTCCTTTTCAGATAATAAATTGGGCAAAGCCGTCACAAAGGTCACTATTGCCAAATGGATCAGGAACTGTATTAGTCAAGCTTATTCCTCTTCTAATAAAGAGCTTACGACCTCTGTCAAAGCTCACTCTACAAGAGCTATGGCTACTTCAATAGCATTCCATTCTAAGCTTGCCATTAGTGACATTTGTGCTGCGGCTACGTGGTCTTCCCCGCACACCTTCATTTCCCACTACAAATTGGATGTGGCATCTCGGGGGCGAGCTTCATTTGGTTCCACAGTGCTCAGGAGTGTTTTCCAGTGGGCCACCCAGGATTTAGGTGCTAGGGACGCTGTCCCATCAGTACAGAATGTAGGCGAGATAGGATCACATAACATCTTTTAGTTATGTACTTACCATAACTTTAGATGTTTGGGATCCATCTCTACATTCTAATAACCCACCCTCCTTCCCCTTCCTTGGAGATCAGAAGAGATCGGACGGTCCGAATCCTATTGTTTCATCTTGAAACATCTGGCAATGTTATATAAACAAGTTATGTATGTGTGCATGAATGCGGACAAACAAGATCTGGGGGATTAGTGGTGGTGCATCCTGGGATAGAGAATAGCTCAGCCAATAAGAGGCTTCGCTCTATAGCATAGCGTGCCGAGTCGGAGCCGAGGGATCGGCTCCGAGCCCATCAGTACAGAATGTAGGCGAGATGGATCCCAAACATCTAAAGTTATGGTAAGTACATAACTAAAAGTTTCAACTTTTTTTTTATAATCTGGGATTCCAGATAAACAACCAATGGAAGCCAGGCTAGCTCCTAGAATTGTTGTTAAGACAGTAATGCTTAGTGAGCTGTGCATTGAAGACCAAGTGACAGTGTTGTAGACATTTGCATTTGAGATATATCCTTGTGCAGTGGCCTTTAACAGCAGCATTCTTCAATGGGTGGTTAGCAAAACTGAAAAAAGCTGACACATTTGGCAGTTTTTTTATTATTGTTATTTATTTATTTATTTATTTATTTTAACTACAAGCCCTTCCTTTGTGGGTAAAAACACGAAACAGTTGTTCAGTCTTTCTAAACATGTAGTCTTTTCTTTCCTCTGCCACTTCTAAAGTCTTCTTAGTCTTTTTTTTATGTAGAATATTTCTTGATGTTACCTCCTAGGCACTGTCACTAATGTCATAGTTCTTTATGTACTCTATCCACTGTGTCTAATCCCTTAAATCTATTTTCACTTTCATTATATATGGAATACTTTTGAACTTGTATTTCACTAGCTTAGATGCTTTTCTTCTTTTCTTGGTTTAGCTTTGTAATAAGAAGCTGGTGGTGTGACTTGCAGTTAGTGCCAGGTTTTGTTTTAATGACTGTATAGAAGTCTTCCGTCTCTGAATGCAAAATACATAGCCAGTCTGATTTTGGTATTGATCATCTGGTCTTGGCCAAGTGTAAAGCCATCTCTTAGCAAACACGCTTTCAACAGCCTATGACCAATGAATTATCTTAGCAGAATTCTACTATCATTTTATACTCCAAGGCCAAAGCTGCCCATTATTGCAGCTGTGTTTTAACTACCAGCTGTGTTATTCCATTCAGTTATGGTGAGTGTAGCATCATTTTAGTGTTATTTCCAGCATGTACTGCAGATCCTCACAGAACTATCAATTTCCTCCTCTGCAGCATCTGCATTTAGAGCATAAAGTTGTATCACTGCAATGTTGTTTTACGTGCACAGACTAATGTTTGGCAAGTTGACCTTTTATACAGTTGTTTCTTGACATCCGCTGTGGTGACCCACTTTTCACTTTCCTTTTTTATTCTTGTTAGTGTGCTTCCAAACATTAATGACATGAAGTGGGGTACATGCTTTTCAGTCCATCCACAAGTTTAATAAAGTCAACAAATTCCAAACTTTCTCAACCATTTATTCTTGTAAAACCTTGTCATTGATGCTTTTTATAATCCCATACTTGTTCACTAATTGCAGTGTTGCTGGTCTTCTTTCTGTTCATCTCCATCTTTCAACCCCCTGACTCAGGTTTAAGTCCAAGGTACTTGTAATTCTTCTAGTCAATTCCTGTGCCTTTTTCTGCCTCTCAAGCATTTTCCTTTGGAACATTGGAAAAGGTTTCACTGGCAAAGTCTCTTGATGACTCTGAAGTGTGTGAGATACAAGCTTCTCATCAAAAGAAAAAAAAGCATTTTATTTAAATTCTGTTTAAATATTTTAAGTTGCACTTAGAGTGACTGGTGTGGTGGTACCTTTTTATACTGCCCTACCTTTTGTCCATGTTTTAGTCAAAAAGGTTTCTTCTTGCATTTTTTAGTTTGTTCTAAAACCTTAGTCTTGCAGCTTCATTTGCACTTGTGTGAAGATTATGTATTGCTGCAAGATTTTGGCATTGTGTACAAGTTGTACTGCACTTCTATTTCCATAAGTACATGTAAACGGTAGCTTTTTGTATTTTGAATACACTCTGGGCCCTCAGTCTTGTAGTTTCATTTCCAGTTGTGACAGAGCTGTGATCTGCCAGTTTTGAGCCTCATTTAGTCATTTATTACAATGTTACTGTCAAAGTTCTGTATAATCTAGTGCCTTTGTCAGTGGTAGGACTGAAGTAGTGGCAGTATTGTGAAGTTTGCTCCAGAACTTGTGTTTCAGTACTTTTATAGCTGTATACATATGTAAGGTTGAAATTCTAGTCTGATGCCCTAATCTATGGTGGGATTATAGTAGTGGCAGTATTTCGAATATTGTTTCAGGAATTGTGCTTAATTACTTTTTATAGCTGTATATACCAGCTTAAAGTTGCATTCCATTGCCTTTCTGTTTACCTTGCAACTGGGTTTCCCATATTCTTTGATTCTACCCAAATCCCCACTGAGATATTAAGCTAAAAGTTTTTTGAAATTCTTACTGTAGGAGTAGAGCTCCAGTTTGAAAATTTTCCTAACCATCCCACCCATTTCTTGTGGTTTGAAAAGACTGTGTCTCTGGCTTCCACCCCTTATGGTAATCCGACTTACAAATTTCTTCCCTCTCCTTTTTCATTGCTGTTGTCTGTTGTGTAACCTATTTAAGTAGCTTCCCTCACATTGTTTTCCATATATACATAATAATATGTGCCTACCCAGCAATCCAGTATTGCACTTGAATATACCACCTTTTCTACAAAGTGCCTCTTGGCCATTTTCCCAGAGCTCCCATCTGCTTTTTGCCCTCATCACATTTTGAGGTGGTTCTGAATTAATCCTGCTTCATCCTGGGCAGATGAGAGATTTATTTATTTATTTTTTTGTTTTGCACTTCAGTTAACTGTTAAGGGAGCTACTGCTTTATTTTTGCTTTATTTGTTGATTTTGCCTTTTAATCATTCTAAAGGTCCCTAATACTTAAACTGTCACTTCGAGGTAGTTTGTTTAAGTTACTTGCTTGTAGCATTATGGTTACAAACAGTCTTTCTTGGTGTTATTACATCAAGAGGTAAGCAGTTCCCTATACAGACACAAATGCCCAGAAAGTAAATTTTTATCTCTAAAACTTCCCACAGAATTGAAACCTATAACTTAGTTTGGCTAAAACAAAGCCATTGCATGGAGACAAGCTTATAGTAGCTAGTTTGAATATTAAACAGCAATACTGTCAAATCCTGGCACAGTGTAACCTAGTCTATTACCAAAACCCACAGACCACCAAGGGGACCTCTGTATAACACAGTCCACAACCTACAGTAGCCCACCCAAATGCAGGTCTGGACAACTTGGATATGCAGTTTCCAAATGTCTCCATAGCCAGCTTGGTAGATATGGACATTTTGAGACAGTTTAGTAATTATCGTATGTTCACAGACAGCCATTTAATCCTTAAAAAAACAAACACAGTATGTGAGAGATGCATATACATAATTTCACTAGAGGCAAAAATCCTGCATACAGTCAAGATTGTCAACTTATACACACTACATCTACCACACATAGTGTGCACCTCACACACAAGGCACTACAAAGGAATTGTCCCAAACCTCAAAGACCTCCTAAGTCTATAAACAGTAATGCCTATCCTCAGTAGTCTCTAAAGCACTCACCAAAAGCAACACCAGACACTACACATACAGCTACACCCAGTGGAGCCCCAAGACCAAAGCCAATAAGACAAGCCAACACATTACCCAGGGCTCCTATCATAGGGGATTCCATTGTAAGACACGTAGATGCTCCACTGATCAGACTGAACAAGGAGAAAATAATGGTTATTTGCTTATCTGGAGATTAGATTTGTCAAGTTTTGCATAGGCAAGTCACAACATCACAGGTACCAATATGATTCTGCCGTAGTCCATGTGGACATTACTTCCCTGGACTATATGAAGAGACACATTGTTAAATTCTCTCTCTCTCTGTGTGCCTCAAGCAGGTATGTGCCTTGCTTTGAGCAGCATTATACCTTCACCAGTGATGATGCCACAGTATGAACAAAAGAAGATTGACTTCAGTAATTGGCTTAGTTTCTGTTGTCTTTCCAGGGTATTTCAATAATTGTCAGCATGGGAGATTATCAGACCACATTGTTTTGCAAAGTTTGGCCTACACCTGTCTCCCCTAGGCTTCCTTTTAGGCAATGCTAAATTGACAAAACTACCAACATAGCAAGTAAAACCCAACAAAACCTAAAGATGTTACTGCTCTGTGCTAGGTGCCTAAACAAGACACTCCACATACTATAAGGTCTCTTCACTCTGGAGAATATAGACATCAGTGCCGTTACCAAGACATAGTTTAAATCCACAGAAAGTACTTCAGCAGTGTAAGGCTTCAGTTTTCACGCATTTAGACCATTGGCTGCACAGACAAGGAGAAAAGGTGGAGGAGTTTTAATCTATATTAACAACAAGCATAACTCTTGGTTGGTTAAACAGCATGATGACCTGGAATTAATTTATCCATGTGCAAATCACCATAAACAAAGTCCCATACCCGCAGCTATAGGTAACCCTCTATGTCTGCAGAATCCCATAGCTCTCACCTAGACCTGCTGGAGACATTCACATTTAAACCAAATACCCTATTCCTGGAAGACTTTAACTACCCCCCTATAGACTTGGAAACATACTCGCAGGCAGAATTCCGGGACTTTACTAACACAAATCTCTTGAGCAGGTAATGCAAGCGCCCACTAGAGGTTCAAACATACTGGACCTAGTACTCACCAACATGGGAGAGTGCTGCAACCCCCCCCCCCCCGTGTCATATCCCCAGTGGTGAGGCTGGACCACAAAAGCTGTCTACTTTAGAAATAAAAGTCAACTCTGTAACCTCAGCAAACCCAGTAACACTTAGGAACTATTCCAAAACAAACTACATCCTGTTAAGCAATAGTTTGCCAGAATTCAGTGCCCCTCCCAACCTGAGTTCACAGCAACCTATGCGGCCATGTAAATGGCTGTATAGATGCTGCTGTACCTACTTGAAGTAAGCCCAAAACAAACCTCACTAATGGAATCCTAACCTTAATAGGGTATATAACAAAAGGAAAAATGTCATGGCTAAAATTGGGAAGATCAACTTCCATAATGATAGGAGCTTTGTAATTACACTAAACAGGAAACTAAGAGGACTAATTAAGACTAATGAGACCGGTTATGAGGTCATGATAGCCTCATAGGCTAAAAACAACCACAATGCCTTCTAGAACCAAGGCAGAAGCCTCAAAGGCAACATATATGAGTGTGCTGAGTGGTCAATGGTGCACCTACTTCTTAGAGGGTAAGGCTAATTTCAAGGGCTTTTGGCTGACCAGGTTTTCACATGATTGCAAATTGGGGCCTTTCATAGATTCTCCCATGACACAAACATCTTATAAATGGGTTTACCACAGACAAATGACTGGTGTCCAAGTCAAGGACTAAAACTCATTGACAAGAAATGCATTGTAGTGCCTTTTGGGAAAAACGTCACCCAGCCTGATTACTCCATCAATAAAACACCCTAAAAGTTGTCCTGGTAATCAGGCAACTGGGAGCATAAGTAAACAGTAATCTGGTTTTTGATCAATCTATGGTCAAGTTAGTAAAAAAAAAAAATTAATTCTATGTCACCCGACTTGTAAGTAAGGGCATGGCATCCAGGTCCAAGGAAGTCATAGTGCCACTTTAGTTGGCCGTTATCAGACCCATCATTGATTATAATGCCCCCTTCAGCATGTACCTGACCAGACATATGCAGCAGTTGTAATCTGTGCAAACATTCCTTACCAGGAGGATCCAGGGTATAAGCACATTGTCCTATCTGAATCCCCTTAAATCCTTATCTCTGTATTCTGTGTCCTGCAGGTTACTGAGAGGCAGTCTATGCCTGGCATTCAAGGCATCCATGGATCCAGCTCTGATGGACCTTTTGCGCATACACAAAATGAACAGCGTCAGAACCAATAGATCCAAGGATCTAAATTTTGCTTGTGACATAATTAAGACATGTTGGTGAGACAGATGTTTGTCTGAGAATCCCCTTGCTCTAGAACAGGCTCCCCATCCATGCAGAGAAGAGTAGTAGTAACATAACCTTGACAAATGGATCGGAAATTGGAAATTCACCCCATGTTTGGCTTTATATCTGTGATAGACAGAGGCAGACAGTAATGCCCAAACAAACATACCCCCATATAACTTATAGAAACTTCCTAACTAACGTACTCCTGCCTAATAAACACCCATGATACATAAGGACACAATTGGGTTGTATTGCATGGCTAGACTTGTAAAGGCTCTGGTGGTCATTAGCCTAGTATATACATATAAATCTATGAGCTTTGTCATCAGAGGAATGAGAAGCAGAGTTCCATTCTGTTTTATGGCTCATATTTTGTTGAACAAAGTTTTGTATTTCCTCCTTAGCCTGTTCTTTGATGCTCCAGGAACAATATTCTGAGGACAGCTAGAATACCGCAGGTTGAACCTTACATCTGCCTCTCAACATTCCCTGATCGCTGGGATAAATTTGCTTTTCTTTTGCCAGTGTACAGGGTGTAATAATTTTCCAGAAACACTCTACTGTCTTCAGTTTGTAATGATTTGCCCTTCTGACAGTTTTGCCAGTATCAAATCTTACTTGGTATGATTGCATCTTTACTAATACAGGTCTTTGCTGCTTTGTCATGGCCAGGTTTGGAGCATACACATGATTTTTCCTCTACAATTAGGAAATCCTGCTGTGGAGTATCAGTTTAGTTGCTTATCTTTCTTTCATAAAATCAGTACAGTCTGTTCCTTTTTTCAAGTACAGGTTTTCCCTGCATGCTCTGTCCTCTAATGCTACTGTTTTTTAAGCAGCTCTTTATGAGCAGTCTCATACTCGGCCAGCCTTTTCTTCATTTCAGCCTCTGATTTTTGCAGTTTCATCAGTTCATCCAAATAGCCATTTAAAGCTTCTTCCATTTTTTTTCCAGCCTTTTGTTATTTGAGTTTATATATTCTTTCAGTGTTTTGTTTATTTTAATCAGATCTGAACACATTTGATTTATTTTTAACTCTAGATTACTGGAAGCCATGTCTTGTACCAGAGCTGCAACTTGAACTTCTTTTTGCTGAACAGCTGCAGGATTCATCCTAGTCGGTGTTTTCTCTTCACCTTTCTAGTTGATTTTTTTTCAGTCTTAAGTTTCTTCTTTGCTGGCATCCCGGCAGTATACTTACTAGCCAGTAACTGAATTTACTAAAACTAGCAGTTAGTGGCTCTTATCTCTCAACTGAGAGAGGTAAAGTTAAGCTATTGGTCAGTGTGCACCCATCTTGGAAGTCATCCATGTTGTTTTCTTGGCAAAAATGCTGGAGTAGCTTACCATTACCTTCTCTTAGTGGACCATACTTTGTTTGATCTCTGTGCCCTGACCTACCTGTTTTGGATGGCTTTACACTGTGTAGTTAAATCAGCACTGCAAAGAGTTAGAATAAGACAGTAGAAAGGGAAGGACAAGAGCACTCTTTAAGAAGATTGTTGATATTATGAGAAATTTAAAGTTAGAAATGGACATAATAAAAGACAAAATAGAGAGGGACCTTACAGGTTGCAGGAATATACAGAACTATATAAGAAGGACTCTGATGTTACTGTTCCATACAATGAATGATATGTTCTCTGATCTAGAGCCAGGCATTCTGGAGAATGAAGTTAAATGGGCCCTAGAAAGGCTTGCTGATGTCAAGATCACAGAAGGTAATAGAATTCCAGCTGAATTTCTTAAAAATCCTGCAAATTGTAAACAGAGATGCTGCTCGGAAAACATGATACTGGTCAATAGAAAAGAAACATCAGTTTATATTCCAGTCCTAAAAAGAACAGTGCTAATAAATGTTCACATTGCAACACAACTGCATTTGTTTCTTATGCTAGTAAGGTAATGCTCAAGATCTTGCAAGGTAGACTCCAGCAGTATATGGACCGAGAACTACCAGATGTACAAGCTTCTTTTAGAAGGGAAGCAGTAGATTAAATTACCAACATCCACTGGATAATGGATAAAGCAAGTGAGTTTCAGAAAAATATTTAGTACTGTTTAATTGACTACCCTAAAGCCTTTGACTGTGTGGACCATAACAAATGTTGGCAAGTGCTTAGAGAAATGGAAATAGCAGGTCACCATTTCTGCTTCCTGAGGAATCCCAGTGCAGAACAGTAAGCAACAGTTAGAGTCAACTATGGAACAATTGCCTAATTCAAGACTGGAGAAAGAAATAAGGCTGTATATTGTCACCAAGGTTATTCAATTTAAATGCTGAATATCTTATGAAAACTGCTAGGTTTGATGAATCAAATGCTGGAAACAAAATTACAGGGAGGAATATTAAACAGCCTCAGATATGCAGGTGATGCCACTTTAAAGGCTGAAAGTAAGGAAGAGCCAAAGAGA
Organism: Protopterus annectens; assembly: GCF_019279795.1. Taxonomy (NCBI): domain Eukaryota; kingdom Metazoa; phylum Chordata; order Ceratodontiformes; family Protopteridae; genus Protopterus; species Protopterus annectens. Next base: position 1,072,983,057 of record NC_056743.1, read on the forward strand.
CTATTAACGAAGGTAAACATCAGAAAATACAAAAGATGGTTTGTTGCTCAGCATAAAAAATAAATAAAATCATGTCATCTCGCCATATAATGTCTTTGCAAGCAGAAGGGGAAAAGTGGAGGCAGAGACAGATCTGATTTTCCTGAGCTCAGAGATCTTTGCACATGGTGATTGCAGGCATGAAATTAAGACATTTGATATTTGGAAGGAAAGCTATTTTAAATTTGCATTAGATGTTAAGAGAGAGAGAGAGAAATACTATGGTGAACAAAGATCTGTATAGAAAGTGCTATGGTGATGTTCATTGTGTTACACTGCTGCAGTCATCACACTTGGGTTATCTGCCGTCAGGCGGTCCCGCAGTTGGCCCAAGTTCCAAAGTCTTAGTCTGGCATCGGTTGCTGTCGCTTCTTCCCTGACGTCAGTGCGACAGGGGTATAAAAGAGGCAGCCGACGCCATTTTCCCCAGTCTTTCTTGCCGCGCGGTGCCCGAAGCAGAAGCAGTTCGCAAGTGCCAGTCGGCCAACTCGTGAGATTTTCAAATCGAATTTCAGACCGAAGTGTTCAACAAAGCTAAGTACCCCATTGGGGAACCTTTTCTTGCCTCAGTCCGATGTCAGAAAAAGTTAATAATTGCATTTCTTGTGGGAAGCAAATACCTCATAAGGGTTTTCATTCTTATTGTATCCCTTGTCTAGGCCTAGACCACAACGTCACAGGTTGTCGGTTTTGTGCTAGGTTTAACAAACGAACTATTAAACATCGGTTTGATTTCGCCCAACATTATTTTGGTAGAAAATTTAATTATACCATGCCGTCGGAGCAACCGATGACTGGGATGCATAAAAAGCGCAAAGATAAGGACAGGCAGCCGAGACCCAAACCAGACACCGAGGCCTCTGCTAGGCCAGTCGCCGGTTCTCCGGTTTACAGTGAGGCGCCTACGCAGCCCCTGACGACCGCTGATTTAGAACCCCAGCCTGCATCCGACTCCCAAGCGGAGATTGCAGGGCCTCCAGAGCCTTTATCTTTAGGCCCTTCCGACTCCATGGCTGATGGGGATCCCGGTGCAGTTGAAAGCCCGTCAGTTGCTGAAGGTGTCTTCAGACTGACTACACTTACTATTAAATCCTTTGCAAAACTGAAAACTCCATTAAAAGTAAGGAAGCCTGTACAGCAGTCTCCAGTGCAAGGCCCCATGCCTAAAAACAGATGCTTAAGATGGCCGAAGACTTAATTACCCTAATCAGGGGTTCCCATCCCCCACTTGACAAAAGGCCTAGACAGGAGGAGGACTACGCTTCCTCTGACCAGGTTTCCATTACCTCAGATTCTTCTGAGGAACAGGAGTACTCTTTTCCCCCTTATGAAGACTCTGATGCTGAAGAGTCTATTCCTTCAGCATCTCCCTCAGAAGACTACTCTTTTGGGGAAACCTTACATTCCATGAGGGAACATTTCCACTGGGAAGGCCAGGATTACTCTGATTCTAAGAAAAGGCTCCGAGAGTTCCTCTTAGTACCCTAGCACAGACCCCTTGATATTCCACCTGTGTTAGACATTGTGGATGATGTTTATTCAGAATCTAGCCTTAACCCAGATTCATTACCTCCTGCACCAGCCAAACCAGACAGATACTACAGTGTCCCTGACTCTCATAAATTCCTATATAAAAGCCCTGTTGCTGACCCAGAAACCATTTCCCAGGGTCCCAAAGGGGTTAAGGCCTCTATTGCTAAAAATCCTGTACCGTCTGAAAGGGATTCTAGAGCACTAGACAGATGGGGTAAGAAAGTATATACCTCAGCTACTCTAGCTATGAGGGCCTTAAATTGCCAGTTTCACATGCTTAAATATCAACAATATTTGATGTCTCAAAACAAAAAATGAGCACACATACAGAGCAGCCTGATTACAAGGAAATGCAAGATTTGTTGCATGCAGCAGAACAAGTGGGAAAACATACTTTGCAGTGTGGATTTGATTCTTTGGAAGCTTCTTGCAGAGCAACTGTAACATGGTCTGTCATTCGTAGGCATGCTTGGTTAAAAGAACAAACTTTACCTGATCATGTTAAAGCAAAGTTATTGGATGCACCCTTACAGCAGGATGTTTTATTTGGTGTGAAAGCAGAAGAGGTTTTAAAGAAAATGGAGGATAAGGCAAAATCTATGCAGACGGTCAAGGATTTTTTACAGGTCCAACCCCCTCGTTTCAGCAGAAATTGGCCAACCAAAAACTAGTCCTTTCCAACTTCTGACAGATCTCAGAGGGGCAAATACAGATGCCCAGGGGGCAGAGGTCAGCCACAAGGCTCTTACAAGCCACGACAATGGGGTGCCACAACCCAGAAAGGAGGAGAAGACAGGTCTCAAACTATCAGAAGACAATCACAATGACTTACCCCTCAGACTGCCAAGCAAATCACTCTTGGCAGCTCCCTTGGGAGGAAAACTTGCACTTTTTGCAGACAATTGGCACATCATCACAAAAGACAAATGGGTCCTAAATATTGTAACTCAAGGATACAGGTTCCACTTTCACACTTTACCAAGGATAAAAGGAATGCCAAACCTGCCATCAAATCAATGGGCAGAGGCTCAAAGAGAAATTACAGCACTCATGGACATGTGAGCCATTCAGCAGGTTCCTACACAGGAGCAAGGACAAGGATTTTACTCAAGACTCTTTCTGGTTCCCCGAAAGGACAAAGCCTGGAGACCCATTCTGGATCTTTCAATTCTAAACACATACCTGGAAGTACCCAAATTCAAGATGCTCACACTACAGCAACATCTTCCCATGCTGGGCTAGAAGGCTTGGCTAGTAACGTTGGACCTCAAGGAGGCATACTTGCATGTCCCTATCAGACAAAATTGCAGAAGATATCTCCGATTTATAGCAGGTACAACTCATTACCAATTATCTTCACTGCCCTTTGGCTTATCTACTGCGCCCAGGGTCTTCACAAAATGCCTGGCACCAGTAATTGCATGCTGCAGACAAAGAGGAATCCAAATATATCCATACCTGGATGACTGCCTTATTCAAGCAGACAGCAAGGACATTCTTTTAAAACATCTGGTGTTTGTAAAAAACCTACTAAGTTGCCTAGGGTACACAGTAAACGAAAATAAGTCAAAACTAGTGCCCTCACAAGACATAATATTCCTGGGTGCCAGCTTAAATACAACGACCCAGATGGCTTATCTCACGCCAGACAAACAAGGACAACTGACTCAATACTTCAAAATGATGGCAACAAAGACCCAACTCCCTGCAAGAAAAATTCTGCAGACCTTGGGATTCATGGCATCTTGCATACTACTAATACCATATGCCAAACTGCATATGAGGAAATTACAATGGTACCTGAAAAGCGTATGGACTCAACACAGCCACAGCTTGGAAACAATAATACCACTAATTCCCTGCCTTCAACCAGAGTTTCTATGGTGGGCTTAGGCATCTCACCTCAACAAGGGTCAGCCTTTCACCTTGCCCACAGCCAGGCAAACAATGACAACAGATGCATCGGATTACGCCTGGGGAGCACACATGGCAGGACAGTGTATTCAGGGCAAATGGTCTGCAGATCAAATGCATCTCCACATCAATCAAAAAGAGATGCTAGCTGCTAACAGCTTTCAAGGACCTCCTGCATCCAGGACAACTTCTAATAAAGACGGACAACACCACAGTGATGTGGTGCATAAACAAACAAGGGGGCACACATTCCTACCCCCTATGCAGGCAAGCAATGACCTTGTGGAACATAGCACTGACCTACCAAGTTCAACTACAAGCACAATTCCTGCCAGGAAAGAAAAATGCATTGGCAGACAAACTAAGCAGAAATATCATGGATCCTCACGAGTGGAAACTGGACCCACAAGTATTCACAATGATAACTCAAAAATGGGGGAGCCCAGACATAGATCTGCTTGCCTCCCCCCAAAACTACCAACTGCGAAAGTTTTGCACAAGGACATACCACACTCTAGCTTGGAAAGTGGACGCCCTCTCATTCAGTTGGAAAACACTAACAGTGTATGCCTTTCCTCCACTGCCTCTTCTGGCAAAGGTGCTGATAAAAGCCAGATTAGAGAGGCCACAAATGATACTCATTGCTCCACACTGGCCACGCCAACACTGGTATCCAATATTAAGGAACATGGCTCAAGGCCCACCATGGATTTTACCTCAAATTCCTCACCTGCTGACTCAGCAAAACAATCAGATTCTACACATCCAGCTCAAGACTTTAAATCTGGCTGCATGGAAGATTATCTAAACAACCAGTCAACACTTCTCTCTACAGCTGTTATGGATGTCATTCTGGAGGCCAGGAGACCCAGCACCAGGAAAACCTACTCAGACAAATGGAAAAGATTCTGCGCCTGGAACCAGGCTAATGGCCAAAATCCGCTTGTCCCAAATATTCCTCAGATTCTGCAATATTTAACTGAGATGTTGCACAAAGGCCTTTCCTTTTCATCTATAAAGATCCACGCTTCAGCTATTTCAGCTCATTACAACACGGATCCTCCTATTTTTTCACATCCATTATTAAGACAGTACCTCAGAGGGGCTAAGAACATAAGACCACCCCGAAGAGCACCAACACCAACTTGGGACCTCAATTTTGTTTTGGAAAAACTTACATTACCGCCCTTCGAGACAGCTTTTTCAGCTGATTTACAATTTTTATCATGGAAAACTGCCCTGTTGCTAGCAATAACTTCAGCATGAAGAGTCTCATAACTATAGGCCCTAATGGCAGTGGAGCCTTTCATCATTTTTCATCAAGACAGAGTCTCTTTACGAACTAACCCTTCCTTTATGCCAAAGGTAGTATCCAGTGTGGCTCTAAACCAAACCATTAATTTACCCACCTTTTATCCAAACCCCCAGAATAAAGGGGAAAGGCTCCTACACTCTTTGGACATTCACAGGCAATTACGTTTCTACTTGGATAAAACAAAGGTTTTCAGAAAATCTGATCAGCACTTTGTATCCTATGCTGCAGGATCTCAAGGAAAGCCTATATCAAAACAGACCATTTCAAAATGGATAGGACATTGTATCCGTTTCTGCTGCACACACCATGGGAAACCTGTACCTGGTAACATTAGGCCTCATTCCACCAGGGCTACAGCAACATCAGCAGCCTTCCTCAGAGAGGTACCAACCAAGGATATTTTGGAAGCTGCAACTTGGAGTTCAGTGCACACCTTCACCAAGCACTACCACTTACCTCTATACTCAAAAACCAGAGCTGGCTTTGCCACTGCAGTTTTGCAGGGCCTACTAGCTTCTCCAAACCCTGTTTAGTACCAACCGCCCAGCCTTAGCTTTGGGATTCAACCCAAGTGTGATGACTGTAGCAGTGTAACACGATGAACATAGTACAGTTTTGTACCTATCATAAATGTAGATGTTCGAGTGTTCACACTGCTGCAGTCCAGGTTACCATCCCACTTTCCCCTCTTTTTACCTGGGTTTTATCTATAGCTCCCTGTTTATACAATCTCTAAGATGTATTTCTACATGGTGTATTTGCTTACAGCTGTAGCTATTGTTTTCTACTTATGTAATTTACTTAGGATTATGTATTGCCTTCCTATTTGGGGGCACCTGACATCTGGGGCAAGAAAAACTGAAGAAAATGGCGTCGGCTGCCTCTTTTATACCCCTGTCGCACTGACTACTGGGAAGAAGCGACAGCAACCGACACCGGATCAAGACTTTGGAACTCGGGCCGACTGCGGGACCGCCTGACGGCAGATAACCCAAGTGTGCTGACTGCAGCAGTGTGAACACTCGAACATCTATGGTAGGTACAAAACTGTACTTTCTCAATTGTAACATATGTCTGTGGGAGTTAGATTTTAGGTAAGGCTATGCACCAGAGTATTGATTTTGAACTCTGCTCTTGGAAGAGATCTCTTAAGATTTCCATGAAGTACAGGAGCTAACCAGTCAATACTTAGAGAAATAACTCTAGAATGTTCACTGGAAGACCTGATGATAAAATTAAAACTCAAATACTTTGGCCACATAATGTTCAGACAAGATTCACTGGAGAAGATACTGATTCTGAGAAAGATTAAAGGCAGAAAAAGAAGAAGTGGGTTGCAGAGGTAAGGCAGATGGACAGTGTTACTGAAGTAATGAATGTGAACTTGCAAGAACATAAAGAAGCAGTTCATGACAGACAGTCCTGGCTAAAGTCCTTGATGACACAGAGAGTTGGATTTGACTAAAAAACTAAAGAACAACAACCTCTTGCAGCCATTGCAGGTAAAACTTGAAATGGCAATGCACATCCAAAGTGGGAAAGTCTCTTTCCCTCCTGGCTTTTGTTTCGACAAAGAAAAAAGGGAGATGTTTAGATTGGTTCTGGGAGACTACAGAAACCACTTTTGGGAGCAGATGTGGCTTACTCCTGGGGGACATCCAACCTATATGAATGACAAAATACTGTTCTCTCTGCATGTCTCTATAGTTATGAGATACTGCAAGCAGAGTTGATGGTGTCTGCGAATAGCATCTTTCATTATGCTTATTTCAGTACCTTGAAGCTAGTGAGTTCAAATGGCAGATGAGCAAACCTCCCAGTTGTGAAGTTTAAATTCCATTTAGGGGAGGGAGCTCTCCAAAGGAGGACAGACAGACAATAGTCATTTAAGAAAGTAATTGACCAGTCAGTAGTGAGCCACAGGCCTACCATCCACAAGGTTTTGATAGGCTTAAGTAGTATAAACACACATAACTACAATAGGATAACAGACTTAAATTGTGCAAGTGTCCAAAGTAGATTGGTATGACCTACGGGCTAATTTACTGGAGTGGTACATGGTACCAGTCTGCCTTTGAATGAAAACAAAGGTATAGGCTTGTCAACTGGAAGCCTTTCTGGTAGCTTCAACAACGTTTATGACTCTGTCTGAGAGATCCTGTTAGGTCAAGAGGTCAACTTTAGGAACCATGTCCTGAAGTGGAAGGTGTTATCCCAGCTGGAGGAGGATTTAATGCTTAAGACTAACAGTTTCATGCAGTACCATGGACTTGAGTGCTCAAAGTCATACCCTTTTCAACCAGCAGGAGACAAATGAGAATTAGTTTTGGCTTTTCATCCCTGAACATAGGTACACAATTTGTAATTAGTAGACGTGAATAGAAACCATAGGAATGGAGAATGCATCCACAGTCACTTTCCACTCACTGTGCTACATCAGACAGAATAACAAGAAGGCCACCTTTTCCAGAGCTGGAAAGAGGTTGATCTCCAGACTGCTCCATTTCTGGATAACCTAGACTATATAACAACTGTATGAGGTCTCCAAACCCTCAGAACCAGGAGGATTGGAGGAGTGAGACAGAGTCTGCTGTCTGTTTCTTTTCCCCATGGTTGTCAACTGCTAAGAGAGTGATGTAGTTGATGGCCCATTGCCAAATGCATAAGCATTTTATGAACAGGGTTTATGTTTTTGCATTCTCTTGCTTGTTTAAATACCACAAGATCCACTGGTTATCACACTGAATGAGGAGTGGTCTCTGTGTAGCTTTGTCTCCAAGGTGATCTGAATAAAATGCCAGAAAGACTGACTTTAGTTTCAACTAGTTGATGTAAGTCTGTCTCTTCATAAGGATGGGAGACTGTACCCTTTGCTGAGAGCTGAAATGGGCTCCGTGCTGTACTAGTGAAGCATTCATCATCAGAAGTATCTACAGTGGATATAAAAAGTGTACACACCCCTGTTAAAATGCCAGGTTTTTGTGATATAAAAAAATGAGACCACAGTAAATTATTTCAAAACTTTTCCCACCTTTGGTGTGACCTATAACCTGTGCAATTCAATTGAAAAACAAACAAATCTGTTAGGCGAAAAAATAAATGTGCAATAAGCTGGTTGCATAAGTGTGCACACCCTTAAACTAATACTTTGTTGAAGCACCTTTTGATTTCATTACAGCATTCAGTCTTCTTGGGTACACACCTGCATCAATTAAAGAGACTCAGATTAACCCCAAATAAAGTTCAGCTGTCCTAGTAGGATGTTCCTGACATTTACTCAGTTGCATGCTACAGTAAAAGCCATGGTTCGCAGAGAGCTTAGAAAGCATCAAAGGGATCTCATTGTTGAAAGGTATCAGTCAGGAGAAGGGTACAAAACAATTTCCACAGCATTGGATATACCATGGAGCACAGTGAAGACAGTCATTAAAAAGTGGAGAAAATATGGGACAACAGTGACTTTGCAAAGAACTGGACTTCCCTCCAAAATTGATGAAAAAGGTGGAGCATCCACTGACCCAGGTAATTATAGGCCCATCAGCCTTACTAGCCTGATCTGCAAGGCCATGGTACACATTGTCACGGACCTTATAAAGAAGGACATTGGCAAACTTCAAACCCTAGACCCCACACAGTTTGTTTTTTTTAAAGAGAGATCATGCCTGTTAAACTTGGTCGACTTCTTTGAAACAGTCACCAAAGCCATGGATGAGGGGAAGACAGCTTTTGACACTATTCCCCACTCAGGCATAATAGATAAACTTTCCCAGCTAGACATCAACCCGTATGTTACCAGATGGGTAGCTAACTGGCTCACTGATAGAACCCACTCAGTCAAAGTAGGGGAAGCCAACTCTAGTAGTAGACCCCATAGCAAGCGGTGTACCCCAAGGATCCATCTTGGGGCCTCTACTATTTGGGATATACTTTTTTGAGGTGCAAGCCAAAACCATGGTCTGTGGCTGACCAAGTTTGCAGATGACTGCAAGCTGGGCGCTGTCTTAAATTCCCCTAGTGATGTGAACATCCTCTAAGAGGGCCTTACCCAAACTAATGACTGGTGCCAGAAGCATGGCCTCAAACAATGCCCTTTGGAGAAAATGTCATCTCCACTAATTATCACATTAATAACAACGTACTAAGCGTGCAGTCAGTCATGAGGGACTTGGGCACCCAGGTTGATAGCAGCCTGACTTTTGACCACCACAGTGCCTCCGTTGTATGGAAGACTTTCTGCATGGCCTACCACATAAATAAGGGTTTTTCATCCAGGAACAAGGAGGTCATAACATACGTGTACTCCTCCCTTATCAGACCCATTATCGAGTACAGTGCTCCCTTCGGCATGTACCTTGCCAAGCACATGCTGCAGTTGGAGAGACCACAGACGTTCCTGACCAGGAAAATCCAGGGTCTCAAACACCTGTCCTATACAGATAGGCTAAATGTCCCGTCCCTGTACTCAGTCTCATATAGACTGCTCAGAGGTGACCTGTGTCTGGCAAACAAGGCCTTTTCAGACCCAGTCCTGATGGTGTTGCTGCATATCCGTAAGACAAACTCCACTCATGCAACCCATATGCAAGGCCTTAACCTGGTCTGTGACATTAATAGAACTTGTTGGCGGGATAGATTTGTGTCCCAGAGACTCCCCCGTCTGTAGAATAGACTCCCACTTCATGTCAAGCAGACTGCCTCTCTAGCCCTCTTTAAGAGCAACCTGGACGACTGGATGGGAAACAGAAAATATACTCCTGGGATCCCACCTGTGTCCTTGCTGGACAGGGGAAACAAGTGCTGACTTTGAGGGAACATGGGCAAAATTCTTGGATAGGCTTATAAGGACCTTCAGGCCAATAGCCTAGTATCATCCTATGAACCTATGAAAAGACAAGATGAAAATTGGTCAGAGAGGCTGCCAAGAGACCTACAGCAACACTGAAGGAGTTGCAGGAATTTCTGGCAAGTATTGGTTGTGTACTACATGTGACAACAATCTCCCATATTTTCCATATGTCAGGACTTTGGGTTAGCATTGCAAAACAGAAACCTTTTCTCTCACAGAAAAACATCCAGGCCTGGCTAAAATTTGCAAAACAATACATCAGGTCTCCCAAAAGCATGTGGGAAAAAGTGTTAATGTCTGATGAGACCAAGGTTGAACTTTTTGGCCACAATTCCAAAAGGTACGTTTGGTGCAAAACAACACTTCGCATCACTAAAACAATACCATCCCAATGGTGAAACATGATGGTAGCAGTATCATGCTTTGGGGTTGATTTTCTTCAGCAGGAACTGGGGCTTTAGTCAAGGTGGAGGGAATTATGAACAGTTCCAAATACCAGTCACTTTTGGCCCAAAACCTTCAGGCATCTGCTAGAAAGATGAAGTGGAATTTCACCTTTCAACACAACAGTGACCCCAAGCATTCAACCAAATCAACAAAAGAGTGGCTTCACCAGAAGAAACTTGAAGTTTTGGAATGACCCAGCCAGAGCACAGACCAAAATCCAATAGAATATTTGTGGGGTGACCTGAAGAGGGCTGTGCACAAGAGATGCCCTCGTAATCTGACAGATTTGGAGCACTTTTGCAAGGAAGAGTGGGCAAATATTGCCAAGTCAAGATGTGCCATGCCGATAGACTCCTACCCAAGAAGACTGAGTGCTGTAATGATGAAATCAAAAGGTGCTTCAACAAAGTATTAGTTTAAGGGTGTGCACACTTGTGCGACCAGCTTATTGTACATTTTTTTATTTTTTATATTTTTTCCCCTAACAGATTTGTTTGTTTTTCAATTGAATTGTACAGGTTATAGGTCACATTAAAGTTGGGAAAATTTTTGAAATGATTTATTGTGGTCTCATTTTTTATATTACAAAAACCTGGTATTTTTACAGGTGTGTGTGCACTTGTTATATCCACTGTATCTGTGGCTGCAAGAATGGGAAACTTTCCAAAAAGATAACTGTTACCCACTCTAGTGCTCAGTGACAGGGGTCTGACATCAGATCTTTTGAGTCTGTTGTAACTGTGCAGCCACTAACTGCTCATAGTCCACGGCAACATTGGAATCTTCAGGCATGAAGATGACACTGTAAATATTGGGGTATCCATCAAGCCAGAAGGTGGTGCTCATTTCAGGCCAGCAGCCTGAAGGCTATCCTTAGCAAAGGGGTAAAAGAGAAATTCTCTCCGTTTTTTCTCTTTCATCTCTCCAGGACCTTCTCAGTGGCTTCTCTGTTTCTCCCTCTACCAGTTATATCTGTCATAAGTGAGTCAGGCTTTCCCAAGCTAGGTGGGTGCCCTTCCATCCCATCCTTTTTCCCTCTAGGAGGAGTTAGGTCCCAAGGTCTGGCCTACCCATCACTCTCACAAGTAGCTTGCAGAGTCATAGTCACTGCCTGGTTGGGAGGAAGATGAGAAGTACATGCATGCATACTGCCATACAATCTTCCCTATTTCCTTGGCTCTGCAGAGGACAGCTGCAAATTGACAACACAAGGCAACCAGGCAACTATGAGCAAATGATCATGAAATCTTTAGACAGCTGAGAAATGCTACAAAAAAAAAATCAATAGTCCAAGATAAAAAGAACCACTACCATAAGCTCCAACACACCCAACATAAAAACCCCCAAAAGTTTTGGTCAGGTATAAATAGCCTACTCCAACCAGGCCAGTCCAAAACTCTAACCCCAGCTAATTTGACTCAAGATTCTTGCTGCCAAATTGCCAACTCCTTTAATAAATTCTTTGTGGCCAGCATCTCCAACACACTCTCACAAACCATTTTACCTCCTCCCCTCCAATTACAGCCTGTTCAAAACTCTCTCATCCATACCCAGCTTCAAAAACTAAAACCATGTACCCCCTCAGCTGATCTCCTTCCAGCTGAATTTCTGCAAATGGCAGCTGGAGTACTTTCTTACCCTATCTCTAGCTTAATTAATAGGACTATCACAGAATGCATGATACCAACCCTTTGGAAGGTCTCATACATTATACCTCTACATAAGAGTGGAAGCTCAACTGAACTCTGTAATTTCCTTCCCATAGCTCTACTTTCTCCTTTAGCTAAAATCATGAAGAAATGCACTCACCGGCAACTTCGTGATCATCTCCTCCAAAATATCTTTTAGCCAACTGCCAGCATGGTTTTAGGCCTTTTCATAGTACTACTACTGCACTATTATCATTTTCTGACTCAATTAATAAAAATAGAAACAACAACTTACTCACCTCTGCCCTCTTTCTAGACCTCTCCAAAGCCTTTGACATGGTGAATCATCACTTAATGATAGATATACTTACTTCACTTTCAGTTGACACTCAGGCAGTCAAATGGTTTGAATCCTATCTTAGAAATGGACAAAAGGCAGTCCTCTGGGACAACAGCCTATCCACTCTACTCCCTATCTCGCAGGGAGTCCCACAAGGCTCTGTCTTGGGGCCCCTCCTCTTTTCTATTTTTATCAATAACCTGAAAACATCCCTACCTCAGACCACCTATATTCAATATGCCGATGACTCGACCCTAATCTGCGCAGCAACATCTTCTGCTGAACTTCAGTCTAATACCCAAAAAGTATTTACCTTAGTTGAAAACTGGTTCTCCAAAAGCTGTCTCCTTCTTAACCCAAAAAAAACAAACTTCTACTCTTTACCCCTACCCAGAAGTCTCCCTCTATTGATTTCACAATTACATCAAATAATGGCACTGTAATTGTATCAGACTCAACGACCAAACTCTTAGGCGTAACAATTGACCATAACCTCAACTTTGACTCACACATAAACTCAACCATCAAATTAGTGAATAGAAAACTGGGATTCCTCTATAGGCTAAAACCATTCCTAACACCTATAGCCAGGACTATATTGCCCAAACTCACCTAATTTCCACGCTTCTCTATGCCTCCCCAATTTTTACAAATCTATCTAAAAATAATCAAAATAAGCTGGCCACATCTTATAATAACATTGCCAGATTTGCCACTGGGTCCTCATTCCGTACTCACCATTGTCAAAATCTACGTAAACTAGGATGGTTGGAACTGCAAAACCAGCTTCTTTTTCAACAACTAACCATCACCCACAAAATCTTGCATCATCCTACAAATACTCCCATTCTCTGTAACTTGATCAACCCCTATAAAAATCTAAGTACCCTACGCTCAGCCAATAAATTACTAGCCGCAACCCTAAAATCCAATAACAAATCAGGTGATTCTCTATTTACTAACACCATTGGAATCCTTTGGAATAAACTTCCAAATAATCTTATATCCCTTTCATCTATTCCTCTGTTCAAAAAGCATCTAAAAATCTTCCTTAATTCACAATGGCTGTGTCCATGCACTAATCCTGGCTGAAACTCTTTTTGTCACAACTAACCTTTTTTTATTTACTAAGTTTTCTGCTTTAAACTCTGTTGCCAAAAGTGTCTATTTTGTCTTGTACCTATTGTGCTATATACCTAGTTATATGTCCTTCCCTCACTGCTGTTTCTTTTGTTATGTAATCTAAATATGCCTAACTCATAGGGTTTTTTGTTACCATGTATGACCAATTGTTGATTAGTATCCCCTTATGTCTATAGTTACTTATGTATATTAATTGTATCCAGCTGCTGTGGAGCTTTTCTCCCCGGGCCTCTACTGAAAATGGACATATATCCAGCTAGACTAGCCCGGTCAACAAATGTAAAATAAAATAAAATAAATGATGCACCCACCCACTGGCATGTGTCATCAGTGTCATTTAACTGCCTCTTTCTCCTCAGAATGAGCAAGCTGGCATCAGCCTCAGAAGCTAATTCTCTCAAGCTCAGTCCCCCAGCACTGTGGTGCTTATTGAACACTGGTCATCTGGGTTGTAGTTAGTGCTACATTTCTCTACATCTTGGGACCGGGCTAGGACTTTTTCAGTTTATGGTCATCTCTGTGGACTATAACCATAGAAACATCCAGTGGAAGGGAACTTCAGAGGAGTGCTTGGATTGAGACACTTTAAAATCAACAGCACTAGGACACCAGCCACAATACAAAAACTTTATTGAACGTTGAGCGCTTTCTTCCCGTGGTAGGGACTTCCTCAGAACAATAAACATAATAAAACCCAGCCCTTAAATGCCCATATTACAAGCCATGATGTCACCATTTAATTAAAACACTTTCTGTTAAAGCAATAACCACACTACATGCATATTAACAATAACCCATTTAAAAATGTGTTATATATATGAAATGTGAAATATATAATGTTAATATAAAATATAAAAATATATCTATGTATATGTTTAAAAAGTTAAAACACATATGAACAAACAGGAAAATATAACCAGTTTAACCCATAATTTGTTTTAACTTCAAAATGCAAGCTATATTTGTGGTTTCATTTAACCCTGGATGCCTAGTTGCATCCAATTTTAGTTGCCACCTCAGTTCACTGACATCCAGATGCATTTCAACCAATTTCCCCTGAGAATCCATAACCAGTTGATCCACAACTAAAAATTTAAAAGTATGGTCACGATACTCCTTAATATGCCTATACAATGCATTTGTGATTTTTGCTTTTCTTGTATCATAGGTATGCTCCCTAAATCGATTCTTAAGAAGCCTACTGGTCTTGCCTATATAAAAGGCCGAACATTTTGAACACTTAGCCAAGTAGACAACATTAGAGCTACAACAATTATAATGCCCATTAATACGAAGGCTATGACCAGTGAATTTAACTTTTTAAACAACATATACATAGATATATGTTTATATTTTATATTAACATTATATATTTCATATTTCATATATATAACACATTTTTTAAATGGGTTATTGTTAATATGCATGTTTTGTGGTTATTGCTTTAACAGAGAGTGTTTTAATTAATTGGTGACATAATGGCTTGTAATATGGGTATTTAAGGGCTGGGTTTTATTATGTTTATTGTTCTGAGGAAGTCCCTACCAGGGGAAGAAAGCACACAATGTTCAATAAAGATTTTCATATTGTGGCTGGTGTCCTAGTGCTGTTGAATTGGTTATGGAGTTGGTCGTATTTTTTACACTTTAAAGTCAGTTGTCTGAGTAGTAGAACATGTGGTGGTCCTTCTTCAAGGCTTCTTCAACAGCAACAGATTAGTAAATACACTGCGTGCTGAGGTGTAAGCCTAGATGGCAACATTTTGAAATGGCAGTAATTTCCACCCACAATGAAATAGAAAAATGGAAGAACCTTCTCTGTGGACTGTACATACTGATATTCCAGAAGGTATCCATCATGTCTGCTGCAGCAGGGACATGACATCTTTGAGAATAATCATCTAGAACCAGATGTACTGATTACAGATGTACTGATTATCTGGTTGAAGACACTGATGTCCAAATAGGAAAGAATCCATTTGTCCCATTCAGAACTTAGAAAAGACAGGAATAAAATACAAAACCCTGTTCTGAATGAGCAGCATTTTTAATACATTTTAAAATAAACTCCAGGCCTGTCTCAAAAGCTGCACTGAAGTACATTGGAAGACCTGTGAGTTTGAAAACATGGCTGAATTGACCACACCTGAAACCCAGTGGCCTTTGATGATGGCTGTCCAAGCCATAGTGAACTCAGGGAACTGTCTCATCCAGGGTACAAAAGGTTAGGGTCTCCATAACTATGATGGGTCATAAATACCACATAAGTGGTAACTTAATGATGTTTAGTTAAGGACTCATTGCATTCACCCAAGGACTTGTAAAGAGCAAGGACACATTCCTTTCATCTGAAGACTTGTAAAGGGCATATATCTTCTCAGAATCCACAGGAAGAGAAATTAGGTTCCTCCAGGCTCCCAGAATGTCTTGCTTGATGACATGGTTCATAGGCAGGCGGTGCCATGGGTCTTCCATCATCTTTTCTGAATACATAACAAGGCATTTCCTGGTTGAGGGAATAAGAACCCAAGGTCAATCTATGTTTGGTCTCATAAGCTTTCTGGTCTCTCCAGAAAAAAATGGCTTGTCAGGGTTGGGGTGTTGGTAAGTGGGAAGATTCATTGCTGTTATCCTTCTCAGAGGCATTGGCTTGGAGTTCTTCAAACTCCTTATGTAAGCCAAACTGGAAGGGAATCCTGTTCTCCCAATTACCCCCAAGCTTGAACTTGCATACGGAGTGGTATGCACTGGGTGTCAGGTTACTTGAGATCTTGTGCATTAACATGCCCCCTGTGTGCTACTGAAGGTAACAAATTGGGGGGTGGGGGCATACACCAGACGTGACAGTGATATTAGGCCATATTCCCTAAGCATGCATTCCCAGATTTTCCACATCTGCTTGACATGTCAGCCCTATCATTTGGGGCCACCAGACCCTAGAGGGCCCAGGCAGACCTCAGCCTCAGTTACCACAGTCATTGACAGGGCACCTTAAAACTCATAATCAGGCTAGTCAGTCTTGTGCTAGGAGGCATGATTACATCTACATTGAGGACCCCACACACACACAAGTGCACTCAGAGATGTTCCTCCATTGGTTTACTCTGTTTTCTAAAAACAGAAGAATGTTCTTGGGCTCAGGCTCAGTGTACCATGTTTGTGGCCCCAAAGATCATCTTTGAAGTACACTTTTTCATGTGGATAAGTCCTGAACTACCATTACAATTTCAGTCTTTATGATAGTGTGCCAGCTGATTCCTGGGCCTGAAAGGAAACCATTCCTCCTTCCCCCATGGCAGTGCTTTCAACTGACATTGTCCTTTTGGTAGCATGATAGACTAAAATATTTTCTGTCTCACATTTGCAACTGGTAGGGGTGAGTCACTTGTGTTTATCGCATTGCCTGGCATCATGCTTTTCCCTTTCAATAGTATAGTATATACAATCTTGATACAGATATTGGCTGGTAATTTGGCAACCACACAGGTAGTCATTTTTATATGTGGACAGGGGAAATGTAGAAACTAGGACAGGGTAAAGAATTAAATTCTGGAAGCAACAGTTAGAACCTTTGTCAAACACAGAAAGTATATGGCCTTAGGGTAAGAGACATCTGACCTACTAGAAAGTGTGGGTTCACTAATGACATTGGCATGCTAAAGTCAAAGTACTACTATAGAAGAGTTAGCCAGAAAAGATTCTATGGCTAGAGATTGTGTGTGCTTAGAGATCCTATGAGTCCTGCAGAAGCCCGTGGCATTGGCCCCATTTTATAAGCAGTCTTGACTGCCCTGTCTGTTTCTTCACTTCTCCAATTGTAGTTGTTTCTATGGAGAATGACAGCAGCTGCATCATAGTCAGATGCCAATTTGCAGGTATCTACTTAGGGCCAATCCAATGCTATTATTACCAAGGAGCACACTTCTTTCTTTGGTGTTTCCATCTTCACTTTTTAGTCAGTAGTCCGAGACTGCAGTTCAGAATACCATGCATATGGCAGTTAGAAAAATGTATGGTTGCTCGTCCTGTTACTTTTTTACCTTGTGGGGTCAGATACACATTGGAGGCATTTCACATATGTGGTCTCTCCCACCCAGCACCTACCTTTGACCTCAGCCTTATATGATTACTTGCTTTTTGCTGAAGAATGTGTGGCAGCATAGCAGAGAGTGTAATTCCCTGAACTATGCTGAGGAGCTTTCGGACCGCTGTGTCATATATGTATATATGTGTGTATATATATATATATATATATATATATATATATATATATATATATATATATGTGTGTGTGTGTGTGTGTGTATATATGGATCTACTTTAAATCTTAAAATTATCAAAACATCAACTCACATAACAGCAAAACGAAGTCAGCGAAAGTTTAAAAGAACAAACTCCCGGAATGGCGAATTTGCCCTCCGGGAAAATAACCACGTGGTCAACAATGATGAAAACAAACTCTGATTAAACCCACCGAACTGGGGGCTTTGCCCCCCACACCCCCCGAACTAAATATACCAAGTCTGAGATCGCAGTACAGTGGAGAAAAGGGCATATTTTACCAGATGGCCAAGTGGTTTTTCATATATGTGTGTGTATATATATATATATATATATATATATATATATATATATATATATGTATGTATGTATGCAACAACAAGCAGCACTGAGACCACGGCCAGGGCAGGTTTGTTCCACTACCACTTCTCAACACAAAAGTTTGTTTGTTTGTTGTTTTGTCGTGTTTGGATTTATATATATATATATATATATATATATATATATATATATATATATATATATATATATATATGTGTGTGTGTGTGTGTGTATGTATATATATATATATATATATATATATATATATCTTCTTTCTGCTTTTCCCGGTTAGGGGTCGCCACAGCGGATCACCTGTCCACTCATGATTCGCAGTGGAGTTTTACTGTGTCGAGTTGCCAGCCCAGCGCCCAACCTTCCACAGAAGGCACATATATATATATGTGTGTGTGTGTGTATGTATATATATGTGTGTGTGTGTGTGTGTGTGTGTGTGTACTATACACACACACACATATATATATATATATATATATATATATATATATAGTACATATCATGCTGCTAGAAGGAAAAATGGCTTCTCCTCAAAGCAGTCATCTAACACACATATCTGAGAGGGAGATATACCTCTCAGCTGTACAGATTTTTGCTTCATATTTTTGGTCTGTTTCTCATAAAATTGTGTTTTTCTGGCAAATCATTGAGGACTGAAGTCAGAAAATAATGTCAGACACTTGAGTTTCAGACTTCGTGCCCTTCTGAAAATTCATGGCAATGCAAAACCTGTTTTATCATCAACTTTCCAAGTTTTTTAAGAGCAATATTTAAAAATTGTCCCTGTTTTTGGGCCTCTGTCCCCCCCCCCCCCCATTATTTATGGCGCTGTCCAAATTTCGTACTGTAAGAGGTTACAAGGTATGGAGGGAGAGAATCTCATGTATTCTAGTCCCCGCTCAGTATAAGATACAGATGAAGTGGAATCTTCTTCTTCAAATTGTTCACCTGAGGATATCTGGAGACCATCATTTTGATGCAAAAGCATTATAAACTGGGAGTGAAAGAGTTGTCAGGCTCCCACAGAGGAACTTAAAATTGGTGGACATTAAAAGCACCGAAGTCCACGACTAGTCCTTCAGTTTTTTTCGACATTTGAGAATATCAGTGATGAATTCTTCTCTGGATCTGAACATCCATCCATCAGCCTCCAGGAAATGTAATTGATTTTATAGTACAAAGCTAAAATTCAAATATATCTGCAAACCCCCTGTGACACACCCTGTAGTTACGTTGCTTGATGCAACAGAATGGTCTAGACTGCTGCCATACTAGTCAATAAGTACTCACTGGATGGGGTTTTGATTCTGTGGATGTTCTTCGTGTTTCACTGTTGCAGCCTTCACATTTGGGGTTATCTGCCTGCAGGTAGCCCTCAGCCGGCCTGAATACCAGAGTCTTCGGATTTCTGTGTCGGATGCTGTCGCTTCCTCCTTGACGTCAGGTCGTCAGGGGTATAAAACATGCAACCGACTCCATTACATCAGTATTTCTTGCCGTGCAGTGCCCGAAGCAGAAGCAGTTCGAAAGTGCCAGTCGGCCGACTCCTGAAATTTTCATTTTCGCGTTTCAGACCCGAAGTCTTCAAAAAAGATAAGGACCCCGTTGGGGATCCTTTTTCTTGCTCTAACCGATGACAGTAAAAGTTAAAAATTGTCTTACTTGTGGAAAGCAAGTACCTCATAGAGATTTTCATTCTTACTGCATCCCCTGTTTAGGCCCAGACCATGACGTCCCTCGTTGGTTTTGTGCCTTGTTCAACGCCCGAAGTATTCATCATCGGGCTATTTTTTCAGCCAATTACTTTCGTACTCGATCTGTGTACTCTGAAATGGCTTTGTTAAGCCATCCGACTACCAATCTTCTGAAAAAACATAAGGATAAAGACAGAGACAGACTGCATAGGTCCAAAACTGCCAACGATGCTTCCATTAAGCTAGTCTCCAGTCTGCCGTACTCAATGAGTCGCTTTCGCAGCCCCTGATACCTGCTCCTTCAGATTCGCAGGCCTCTACTGAGATCCATTTGGAGTCCGGTATGCCGCGAGATGCTTCTTCGAGTATAGAACCTGCGGATGTCTCTACCTTGGATGGGTCCAGAGCCACTGTGCAGGCACCGGCTTCTGAGGGTGTATTCAGGCCTACAGACATTCATATTAAACCAATGCCATCGTTTTCATCAAGGCCAAAAACTCGCACTACGCATAGAAAACGTGACGACCAAACCACATGCTCAGGCCCATATGCCTCAAAAACAAATGCTTAGAATGGCTGAAGACCTTATTACCTTAATTAGGGGAAGCCAGCCTTCCCCCTCTAAGAGACCTAGAACTGATTTTCTTTCTGATTCTTCTGATCAGGAATCTGATATTTCTGCTCCTTCTGATTACCAGGATTTGCCCTTATCTACTTATGAGGATTCTGATGCAGAGGATTCCATTCCCTCTGCTTCCCCTCCAGAAGATTTTTCCTTTGGTGAAACCTTGCATACTCTTAGGGAGCATTTCCGCTGAGAAAGCCAGGATTACTCTGAGTCCAAAAAGAGACTTAGGGAATTCTTACTTCCTACCTCAACACATGCCTTTAGCTATCCGTCCTGTTCTGGACATTGTGGATTATGCTTTCTTGGAATCTAGCCTTACCCCAGACACTTTACCTCCAGCTCTCAGAAAACCTGACAGGTACTACAGAGTATCTGACTCTCACAAGTTCCTCTTCAAGAATCCTGTGGATCCAGAGACCATTTCCCAAGGACCAAAAGGCATTAAGGCTAACTCATTACCCAGGACAAATGGGTTTTGAACATAGTTTCCCAAGGATACAGATTCCACTTCCACACACTACCAACCCCAAATGGTTGGCCAGACCTACCCCCAAATCAGCAGGTTCTCGCTTTTCTCAGTATCAGGGTTATTCAACCTGTCCCAGCAGAACAAAGGGGACAAGGTTTTTATTCAAGACTTTTTCTGGTACCCAGAAAAGACAACTCTTGGCATTTTATCCTGGACCTCTCTATTCTCAACACCTTTCTGGTGGTTCCAAAATTCAAAATTCAATAGCTTCTTCCTATGCTAGCCAGAGATGCCTGGCTGGCAACCCTAGACTTAAAGGAAGCTTACCTGCACATCCCAATAAGAGGATCCTGCAGAAAATACCTACGTTACAGGGAAGGCTCCATGCACTTTCAATTCTCTACACTTCCTTTTGGCTTATCTACTGCGCCCAGGGTGTTCACAAAGTGTCTAGCTCCAGCCATTGCATTTTGCAGGCAGAGAAGTACTCATATTTACCCATAGTTGGACAATTGTTTGATTCAGGCAGAAAGCCAGGACTTGGTATTACAACACCTGGCATTCATAAAGAAACTTCTAACGTCAATGGGGTGCACCATCAATGAAAAGAAATCTCACCTAGTACCCTGCCAACAGATTGTATTCCTGGGAGCAAGCTTGAACACAACTTCCCAGATGGCATTCCTCACTCCAGAGGAACAAGTTTATTTGACTACCTGCTTCAACTATTGGCCCACAAAATCCCAGCTATCTGCAAGGAAAATACTGCAAGCTTTGGGGCTCATGGCCTCTTTCATTCTACTAATTCCATATGCAAGACTGCATATGAGGAAACTACAATGGTACCTAAAAAGACTATGGTGTCAGCATTCTAAGGACCTGGAAAAATGATTTCTATCATTCCTTGTATAAAGTCAGAGTTCCTCTGGTGGGCAGAGGCCTGCTACCACAACAAGGGGCTCCCTTTCACACTACCCCCTGCTGCACAAACCCTAACAACAGACGCATCAGACTATGCATGGGGGGCTCACATGGCAGGGCAGTGCATTCAGGGCAAATGGAACCCGAGACAGATGCACCTACATATCAATCAAAAAGAAATGTTAGCTGTACAGAATGCTCTGACAGCCTTCAAAGACCGTATTCTTCCAGGGCAACTATTGGTAAAGACAGACAGCACCACAGTTATGTGGTACATTAACAAGCGGGGGGGAACCCACTCATACCCTCTCTGCAGACTAGCCATGGCTCTGTGGAACACAGCCTTGAGCTACCAGGTACACCTACAGGCACAATTCCTGCCAGGCAAACTAAATTCACTGGCAGACGACTTAAGCAGAAATCTCATGGACCCACACGAATGGAAATTAGAACCCAAAGTATTCATCCTGTTGAGGAGCAAATGGGGGACTCCAGAGGTAGACCTGTTTGCCACCCCTCAGAACTACCAATGGAACAAATTCTGCACAAGAACTCCCCACAGTCAAGCTTGGAAAGTGAATGCCATGTCCTTTACTGGGAAAGCCTCTCGATTTATGCCTTTCCCCCTCTGCCTCTCCTCTCGAAGGTTCTACTAAAGATCAAACAGGACAAGCCAAGGACAATACTAATTGCACCAGACTGGCCACGCCAGCACTGGTACCCCCTCTTGCGCAGTATGATACTGCTACAACCATGGCACCTGCCTCAGACACCTTTCCTACTGTCCTGCAGGTGGGCCAGATTCTGTACCCTCAACTTCAAACCCTGAACATTGCAGCCTGGCTAATTCCTTGAGCTCTCCTCTAGCATCTCTCAGTAAGCAGGTACTGGATGTCATTCTGGAGGCAAGGAGGCCTAGTACTAGAAAATCCTATGCTGAAAAGTGGAAAAGATACTGTTCCTGGAGACAGGCTCAGGAGATGGACACAACCGTGCCCAGCTTTACCTCATATTCTACAGTACTTAACATAATTTCTCCACAAGGGCCTATCCTTCTCGTCAATTAAAATTCATGCCTCTGCCATTTCAGCACATTATAATACTAAGCCACCCCTCTTCTCTAACCCCTTGCTAAAACAATTCCTTAGAGGGAACAAAAATTTAAGACCCCCCCCCCCCCAGGAGAGCTCCCACTCCAGCCTGAGACCTTAACTTTGTATTGGAAAAGCTCACTGTTCCCCCCTTTGAGCCAGTTACTACAGCAGAATTGAAATTCCTTTCTTGGAAAACAGCCTTCCTTCTAGCCATCACTTCAGCAAGAAGAGTGACTGAATTGCAGGCCCTCATGGTAGTGGAACCCTTCATTATCTTCCATGCGGACAGGGTTTCCCTCAGGATTAATCCTTCCTTTATGCCCAAGGTGGTGTCTGCTGTGGCCCTAAATCAGTCAATTCATTTGCCTACTTTTTTCCCTAATCCACAAAATAAAGGGGAATGAATACTGCACTCTCTGGACGTGCACAGACAACATAGATTCTATTTGGACAGGACTAAGCGTATCAGAAAATCTGAACAGCTGCTAGTTAGGTTTGTTGAGGTCAGAGGGAAAGGCCATTTCAAAGCAAACCATTTCCACATGGATAGCCCATTGAATTCATGTCTGCTACAAGCACCATGGAAAACCTACCCCACAGAGGATAAGAACACATTCCACCAGGGCTACATCTACCTCTGTGGCATTTCTCAGAGGAGTCCCTACCAGGGACATCCTAGAAGCTGCTACCTGGAGCTTTGTACATACCTTCACCAAGCATTACCACTTGCCTATCTTCTCTAAATCCAGAGCTGGATTTGCCACTGCAGTCTTGCAGGGCTTATTAGCTGGCTCTAATGCTCTTGAATTTCCCCCTCCCTTCCTTAACTTTGGGAATCTACCCAAATGTGATGACTGCAACAGTGAAACACAAAGAACATAGTACAGTTGTGTACACTTACCATAAATGAAGATGTTCGAGTGTATTCACTGTTGCAGTCCTGGTTACCCTCCCTCCAGCCCCCTGACTTCTCTTGGCTCTACCTTTCCTTCTTGTTGGTATATATATTTTTTCTTGCATATTTGCTTTTTGATGGGGTGTACCATACCATGTAATTGCTTCCTATTGTGGGGGCACCTGACATCTGGGGCAAGAAAAACTGATGTAATGGCGTCAGCTGCATGTTTTATACCCCTGATGACATGACATCTCGGAAGAAGCGACGGCATCCGACGCAGAAATCTGAAGACTCTGGTATTCAGGCCGACTGAGGCCTACCTGCAGGCAGATAACCCCAAATGTGATGACTGCAACAGTGAATACATTCGAACATCTACATTTTTATGGTAAGTGTACACAATTGTACTTTTTAACTTTATGATTTGAAGCTATGCCAGTGGATTTTGCGATAGAAAATTGTAGAAAGTTGCCGGTTTTTTTTTTTTTTTTGCTTGCAATCTGGCAGTGATTCAGTATTTCTCGGCAACCGTAGAGTGTGTATATGTAAGTAAGGGAATGTGGGAAAGCTTACATAATAAATCAAAGTGTGTAGTTGTCTGAAACCAGAATACCTGTGTATCTTGTAGGAGTACACGCGTCTTTGCAGGAGACTTCCATATACTCCTTTAACAAGTATACTCCTAAGTG
The DNA here is from genome assembly GCF_019279795.1 of Protopterus annectens. Lineage (NCBI taxonomy): Eukaryota > Metazoa > Chordata > Ceratodontiformes > Protopteridae > Protopterus > Protopterus annectens. Next base: position 1,073,007,292 of record NC_056743.1, read on the forward strand.
TTTTCAAAGTCTAATTTCTGAAGTTGTGCCACAAAGTCATACATAAAACTAAAACAGTATTGTAGCATCTACAAACCAACATGATTTGCTAAGCATACATAGTAAAATGATCATCATAGGATGTGCAGAACTGGAGTTAAGGGGTGTTTCCAAAAAGTTATTAAAAATAAAAGGTACTTTCCATATTTCTATTAATAATGCAAAAGTGGAGTGTGATGCCGTGAGGTTGTGGGAAGTGTATGCAGGCAGCAAATGTTAGTAAAGGAAATTACATTAAAACATGATGGGTATTGAGAAGACTCTGAGATATAAATGTTTTTTGGTAGAGCATTTATGACTGTTAGCTATATTTTCATAACTGCATTAATTTCGTAAAAGCTGTGTGACCTATGGGTGAGCAAATGGTGTTATCTTATTCAAAACATTAAGGCACACATTGTTGCCACTTATACTTGCAGTCTAACATGCATGGTGTTAAAGAGTACTGTAGTATTGTTTTGAATATGCAGAAATATTATATGCATAATTTGCATAGATTTATACAATACCACAAAACAGTAGCATGCTACATTGGTTGTTTTACATCATTGGAAAGCTCACCGACAGGTGAGCAAGTCTCCCACTGCTGTGTCACATCTGTTTTACACACTTACAGAGGTGTAACTATCTATGTAATGTCTCATCTTCATTCTTGCTGGTTGGGTTTGGAGCCGATCCTCAGCTCCAACTCGGCCGATTTACTATAGCTTGAGAGCTTTTACTGGCTCGAGGGTACCCCTTATCCCAACATGCATAGTGGCAGCTACCCAGATCTTGTGTGCTGCTTGCAGTGTTGAGATTGCTACTACTGGCTCAGGCTAAGTCCTTTGTGCTTTTTTGCTGTTTATCACTAATCTTCTAATTTGTTGTGGTTGTTTTGTCTCATTAGAGTGTGTACTATCACTTTTAGTCTAACGACCCCTTTCTCTGCTGTTGTGTTTTGGCCATTGTTTTTTGTCCTCAGGCCTTGCTTTCCCCTTAGAGCCCAATTAAGTTAGAGGGTTCTTCCTCTTTCCTCACCCATTTCTTGGATTGCCGTTTAAGTTAGAGGCTCTCCCCTTCTTTCTTCTCCCTTTAAAAAAAAAAAGTTCTTCCTTTTTTGTTGTTGGGTTAACTGTTACAGCCTAGTTAGTGTTATTTGTTGTATGCTGTTAAGTTGATAGCTTTCTGTTTTTTTTCTGGTACTCTGAACATTTTCTTTACTTGTGTTTACCACGTCTAAAGAGTCAAAACCCTCCGGGTTTAAAAAATGCGACTTGTGTTGCCAGAAAATGTCCCTTACGGATGGGCACACGAGTTGCATTTATTGTTTAGGGGCTGTTCACTTGCAGGACTCTTGCTTGATCTGTCATGCTTTCAGTTCCAGAGTCCGGCAGGAGAGAAGAAATAAGCTTATTTTACATGGCCTCCTAAAGAACCCTCAAGATTCTTCGTCTCAGGGTCCTCAGCCAGCCAAAGTGTCCAAGAAACACTCCAAGCCATTGGTTCCAAGTTCAGAACAGACAAAAATCAATGAGAAGCCTTTGGCTTTGTCGGCTCCCAGCATTGGCTTCAACAAAGCTAAGTCTCCGGTGGCTCCATCTGTATCCTCGAAACCAGTCCGGACCCATAAGAGATCAATATCTCCTTCTTTGGAGCCGGTGAGCTCTGCTCCACAATCTCCTCTGCTACAACCTGGAGCGGGCAGTCACCGGTCCTCTTCACACTCCTCCCCGTCCACCAGACTCTCGGATCACGAAATAGAGAGAGTGGTCAACAAGCTCCTCAGGTCACAGGCACTTGCTAAATTACTTTTGAGCCCAGCCCATAAGGAATTGGCTCCTTCGGCCCTCCCAGCTTCTCCATAGATTCCTCCTCCGACTCTCTTGAGCTCGGAGCCGGAGTGCATGGAGGTTATGGTGGTGGAACCGTCGGCTCTGGTTTCTTCTCCCTTATCGGTTCCAACGACTGCTCTGATCTCCTCGATGTCTCAGTCCATCGAAGGAGCTGGGCGCTGAAGCTCTCTTGCCAGCTCTGAAGGGGGAAATGGCATAGGACCCTTGTCCAACACCCCTTTCCCTCTCGGTGCTTCGGGGCAGGTAAGCTCGGCTCCTACATCGACCTCGGAGCCATCGTTCCCAGTTCGAAGGAGCTGTCCAGGCTCTTCGGAGCCGGCGGCTCCTTTGACTCGGGACCGTGACGCCTTCGAGGTGATGAGGAGCATGCTGTCTCCTGAGACTGCTCCACCCTCGGCTCCATTGACTCCTTCTCCCTCGGTGCCTGTGCCTGCCTTTGTCCCTCCTCCTGCCTCCAAGTGTAGGGAACCTGTGCCCCAGGATGCCACAATGGGTGACCCCACCTCTTCCAAAACCTCCCCCAAACATTCGGAGGAGGTCCCTCAGAAAAAGAAATGTAAGAGGAAGCATCTAGACTCCCCCTGAGTCTATCACTTTGGATACAGACTTGGATGAATCAAAAGGGTCCTCACGGTCCCCCTCTTAGGATGTCTCTTTTTCAGACATCTTGGAAATCCTTAGACAGAGGGGTGGCTGGAAGTCCCTAGCCCCTTCTGAGGATGAGTCTGTCTACCTGGATGCATTTGGTTCCCCATCCTCCACCTCTTGGGTTTCTCTGCCTTTTCGACCCACTTTTGTCTGTAGTTAGTCGAAAGGCGTGGAGCGCTCCAGAGACCATGGAACCACTTCCGAGGAGACCAAACAAATTTATTACTGCTCCAGAGGATAAGTCTTTCCTGCCCAAAGGGGTCCCTGTTGATGCCATGGTCGTGGCAGCAGCCACTAAGAAGGAACTTGCGGAAACTTCTTCTTCTGTCCATCCGCCAAACAAAGAGTCTCGTACGATGGACAGGTATGGGAAGCGTATGTTTTCTTCAGCGACCTTTACTCTCAGGTCGCTGAATTACTTGTCTCATTTCACGCGACTTCAGAAGAATCTCCTGAAGGAGCTAGGAGATACCTTGCAAAATCCTACAGCTGAGGGATTTACGAGCAGGGCAGCTTCCCAGCTTGCAACCTTGACCTCGGTGGTTAACTCCTCCATGAGGCTCATTTTTTATGTGGCAGATGGAGCGAATAGGGCAGCAGGTACCGGAGTAGCTTTGCGGAGACACTCCTGGATGTGCCTTTGTCAATTTGCGGAACCTTTCAAGTCTTAATTTACCAACACCCCCTTCGATGTCTCATCCTTGTTCGGGCCTCAGGTAAGAGAGACTGTCACCAGATGTGAACAGGATGGCAAGACTCTCTCTGCCGTAGGAGTCTGTTTTTCCACTCCATCTAGACCCTATCCTAAAGGTTAGAAGAGTGGAAAAATGTGGTTCCAAAAATTCCAGGGATCTTTGCCTGATACGTGGAGATTTTTCCCCCTGGGGCAGAGGGGGTAACAACAATGGAAGAAACTGCCCTTGTGGCAGAGGGGGTCTGCAACAGCAGGGCAACAGAGATACTTTCTCTGCTAGGCCCTTCCAGCACTCCTGAAGGGGGAGGCCTGGCTGACCACCACTGGAGTCAGTCTGGGGCAGACTATCACTGTACCCAGCAGCCTGACAGTCTGTCACGAGAGAAACATGGGTACTGTCAATAATATCCAGGGGTTACAAAAATTCCCTTTTCTCAGCCCCCCCCCCCCCCAAAAGACAAATGTTCTAGCCCAGATGTTCCACCCAGTCTTTGGGATCATGCAATCCTAGAGGTTCAAAGATTGCTAGAAAAAAGAACCATCCAGGAGGTCCCCGCAGACCAAATCAGATCCAGAACTTACTGAAGGTACTTTTTAGTTTAAAAAAAGACAGGGGACTGGAGACCCATTTTGGATCTCAGCAAACTAAACCAATCGGTAAAAACGACAAAGTTCCAGATGGTAACACTGCAGTCCATTCTTCCCTTCTTGGGTCAGGACAATTGGATGTGCTCCATAGAACTCCAGGACGCGTACTACCATATAAAAATGGACAGACAATCCAGGAGATTCCTACGCTTCCAGCTGGGAGCCAGTCATTATCACTTCAGGACCCTGTCCTTTGGTCTCACCACAGCCTCCAGGGTGTTCAAGTGTATGGCAGTGGTCACGGCTCACCTGAGGCGTCCAGGATTCCAGGTGTTTCCATATCTAGATGACTGGCTCCTCACTGCTACCACCGAGCATCAACTGTTCAAAGCACGGGACTTCACAATCCAAACTTGTTCCCAGTTAGGCATCACCATAAACTATGAAAAGTCTTCCTTGTTGCCTTGTCAGTCTATTACATTTATTGGGGCAGACTTACATACAAGACGCATGATAGCAAAACTGCCTTAAGACAGGGTGTCAGCCATTGGTCAGCAAGTTTCGTTTCTCATAAAGAAGACCAGAGTTTTAGGCAAGACAAGTTTTACAGGTACTGGGCTCAGTGGCTGCAGCAGTTACACTAGTTCCTTTAGCACGCTTCCACATGCAGACTGTACAGTGGCTTCTTTTCGCTCAGTGGTCTTTCCAGGATTTGCCATGTCACACATGGATCTTGATCACGGAATCTTGCAAAAAGGACCTACTGTGGTGGCTTGTCTCCCCAGGTGACTCTGGGCTGACCCTTTCTAGACCCCCCTCCGGTAGCCACAGTAACCACGGATGCTTCCCAGATGGGGGGGGGGGGCATTATCTGGGACGGACTGTCCAAGGAATGTGGCAACCTCATGAGTACCATTTGCACATCAGTGTTCTAGAGATGAGAGCGGTGCTTCTGGCGTTGCAAGCACTTCAAGACTCTCTACCTACCGGGTCCATTGCAATCCAGACAGAAAATATGTTAGTGGTATACAGGGCAGAACCAGATCTTACCCCTTGTGTTGGGAGGTGCTTCGAGTATGGCAGTGGGCGATGTCTTCCCAGCATTTTCTGATTGCGACTCACATTCCTGGAAAATCCCAACGTGATAGCAGACAGGCTCAGTAAGGCTATCCTCATGCCTCACGAGTGGTCCCTGAAGCAAGACGTTGCGGACTTGATTTTCCTCAAATGGTGCCAGCCATGCTGCAATCTTTTGGCCACTCCCCTAAACAACAAATGCAGCAGCTACTTCGCCCTAGCTCCCCCTCTGGGACAGTCACCCAGGGATGCACTTGCTCACAGTTGGCCTCCGGGACTACTATATGCCTTTCCACCTTTCCCTCTCATTCCAAAGGTACTTCAGAAAGCAAAATTGTTGGGTTGCAAACTCATCTTCATTGCTCCTTACTGACCTTGCCAGATATGGTTTCCATTTCATCGCCTTTATCTTCTACTGGAGCCTTGGATACTGGACCCAGTTCCGGACCTCCTGACGCATCAATCAGGTGGGCCTCCTCCATCCCTCCAAACTGTCAAGCTGACTGCTTGGTTGCTCCACTTCCAGTCTTAGCCAGGCTCCCTAACATTTCCCCTGCTGAACAACACATCCTAGTGTCCTCTCACAAGCCCACTACCAGGAGGATTTACACTAGCAAATGGAAGAGGTTCTCTTATTGGGCCAAAAGTAATAACATTGATCCCTTTACGGCTCCTATTCACAAGATTCTTGACTTTTTGGCTGAAACCTTTGAAAAAGGGGCAGCTGCAGCTAGTATTAGGGTCCAACTTGCTGCCATCTCCAATTTTCATGTAGGAGAATTGGGTTCTAACATTATGTCCCATAAGTTGTGCCGAGCATTCTTACGAGGTACAACACTTTTTCAGCCCCCGGTAAGAGACCCCCCCCCCCCAGGACCTCAACTTAGTTTTAGCTTCAATGGTTCTGCCCCCCTTTGAACCAGCAGCATCTTGCCCCCTGAAGTTTCTGTCTCGGAAAACCCTATTCTTGGTTGCTATAACCTCGGCTAGAGGGGTTTCTGAATTACATGCTTTTCTATTCGCCCGCCGTATGTCATTTTTTTCACAAAGATAAAGTCTCTCTTAGGGCCAATCCTTCCTTCTTGCCAAAGGTTTGTTCAGAGTATAACTTAAATAAGTCCATTGAGCTTCATTGTGTTCTTCCCCAATTATGGCAACAAGGCAGAGTATAGATTACACCAATTGGATGTTCATAGACAATTACTTTTTTATTTACACAGGACCAAAGACCTCAGAAAATCAGACCAATTGTTTATATCCTTTGCTGACAGTAAACAAAGTTAACCAGTTTCAAAAGTGACCTTATCAAAATGGCTGTCAGACAGAATCAGTTATTCATATGACTTGCGTAAAAAAGACGCTTTCAGGAAGGCCCAGAAGACATTCAACCAGGGCCTTAGCCACCTCTCTTGCCTTCCAAGCTAAATTGCCTTTAGATTCAATCTATGCAGCAGAAACATGGGCACATTCTCATACCTTTATCTCTCATTACAAAGTGGATGTGGTCTCCCGGAATAGACCATCCTTTGGTTCCACGGTCCTGAAGAGTTTGTTCCAGTGAGCCACCCAAGAACCAGGTGCTGGGGACATGGTCCCAACTAGCAAAAATGAAGGCGAAATGGGACAACATAACATAAAGAAGTTTATGTACCTACCATAACGTTCCATGTTTGTTGTCCTTCATCTCATCTTCCTTCTTGCATCCCCCCTCCTTCCCCCTTCCTGGAGGTTTGAGAGGAGTTCTTTATTGGTTACACTGGCTGAGTTCCCTGCTGACATACCAAGTTAGTTAACCATGCATTGTCTTTTTTTTTTCCTTCCTACCTTGATATGTAAGAGCTTAGTAAAAATATTTTTTTACTACGTATGTCTAGTGTGGGCTACTACAAACGAGACCTAGGTAGCTGCCGCTAGGCATGTTGGGATAAGGGGTAGCCTCGAGCCAGTAAAAGCTCTCGAGCTATAGTAAATCGGCCGAGAATCGGCTCCAAACCCAACCAACAAGAAGGAAGGCAAGATGAAGGACAACAAACATGGAACGTTATGGTAGGTACAGAACTTCTTTTTATTCTGTAATGCTATTAATTTTTGCCAAGTAAAATACCATGTTTCTTTTCTTTTATAAATCTTCAACAGAATATCAGAATCTACAGACCATTGATAATAATACTAGTATGAAGCACATGGTTTTCAAAAGAGCATTCATATTTTACATTCTTTGTACTCGCATTATATCAGATATGCGTACTGACTTGTGCTGCTTGTCTTGTTTTCCTAGCTACCACTATGAAACTGGTATTGGGCACACCAGCTCTTTCTCTGCCAGGCTACTAGTTAAACCCAGGCTGCCTGGGTCATAGTCAAGGTTTCACCCCTTTACACTGCGAAGTTATCTTCCACTATTGCAATGTAATCAAATCCAGGGTTGCTGGATGTCAAAGGAAGTGACATTTCCCCATTGCATCAACCAGCACTTAAGGTCCATTTGCAATGTTGAAGACTTAAATTTCCCATAGCTCTATACATTTTGTTCATAGTAACATCCCTGTTGTGTGTGCTGACATTAGACACACCATGAGCGCTACAAAGTGCCCTCACGTTAACAATACAGTTTCTGTATACCTTCTAGTGATAGAACCTGCAATCTGCTGATGTCATCCACTGAGTTCAGCCAATATGTAAATTTACACATCTCATTTTTCATACTCTAAAATTTGCTTATTTTGTAACAATATTTCTGCCACGTGCATTAACTCAGTCCCCTTTTTGCATTCGTTCTTGCTACATTGTACTTAGAATGTTTTCTGAGGGTCACATTCTAACAGATTTTATTTACCTTAATTGTATGTCTAATGTCACTTATTACAAAATGTAATAAAACATCCATCTGTCCATCTTTTAAGCAACTTGTCACTTTGAGGGTACTGGTGATAGCAAGCTGGATAGAGCAGACCTGCAACTTTCACCAGCTCTTTCTGTAGCTGTATTACCCCCTGTGGAATACTTAAAAAAGTGAAATGTGTTCTATAGCTGAAATCCAAAATGTGCAGATACAGCAGCAGCATGACTTATCCTAGGGGAATGTAGTAGTATTATCATTCTGTTGTCATGGAAAAATGACTTTCAGATCTGGCAACACAGTGACACAGTGCATTTGACCTTTACACAGGATGACAGTCATTGAACAGATGACGTACTTGCTGCTGCTGCTTGTATTTTTGCTTAACATTTGCACACACTGAAATGTATGACTTCCCTCTATGTTCCATTACACCACTGATTTAAGTCTTAAAAATCCGTCTGCTCTCATAGGATGCATCATTGCGTTATGTGACTCTAGTACTTAATTTATCTTCATTTGTGAAGGGATAGGGCAGCTGTTTGTGCCTGGCAGGAACTGTTCACCTTAACAATGAGCATCAGCTGGAGCAGGTGGTCTTGTCTTAATTTTGCAAGACTGGCACACTCACAAGATTTCATCTTGTGAGTGTGCCAGTCTTGCAAAATTAAGACAAGTTTGTGTATGCATTGAAGCTTCAACACACTTGCAGTTGTTACATGTCTAACACGTTTCTTTCGCAGCCTGAACTTGTATATTTCTGAGTAAATGTATTTGCCCTAGTGTCACAAAGAACAAAAATTTGGTTTATATAGTGACACACTATTCTAGTCTACAAAGTGTACTTTCCTGGCATCATCACTTACAGGTTAGAGTAATGCACAAATAAAAAAACAGGATTCATCTGCTATCTGTGGCTGTGATGCTGTTAACCTTTGCTCATTTGGTTACTAATAGTTCATTTATATATTTTGGCTTATTTTGACTAAAACTTGGTTGGATTTCCAGCAGGTTGGATTACAGTGCAAAATATCAGATTTAATATTTTTGCCCTGTGTTGTGTTAAATGTCAGAGAAATCAGGATCAGTTTCAGGGTAGAGGGTGTGGGTATTTATCTGTGGGTTTCTTAACACAGAAACTGCTGTGCATCTGAATTAATAAGGAACTTTTAGCTGTGTCATATCACCATTTCTAATGACTTTTTTTCCCACGACAGTACTGATATGTACTGCTTGGATGTTTAATAAGTGTTCTCTTTTCCACCTCTGTGTAATCAGTCCTGTGAATTGCCTAGACTGGTAACATCACTGAACGTTTTGGCTCCTTGCTTGCTTAATGAATATTTTGTGTAGTTAAAATTCCAACAGCAGGCTTTGTGGTATAATGAACATGTTCATATACTGCTGAAGTAGTGGCAGTGCAAAGGGTGCTGCATTTGCGTCTAGGCAAATTAAAGATTTTCACATTCTATCCTGCATTGTTAAACAGAAAGCTGTCTAATGAATGTATAAAAAGAATAGCAAAGCAGAAAGAAAAGTAGCGGCAAAAGATCATTTTAAAAAGCCTTCCATTTTCTGATTATAGTTTTGGACTCTAATTGCTTATTAGGAGTTTTGTTGTGTTTGTCAGCTATTTCTGAACTGTAATCTTACACAGAACATTAAGTAAAATGTTTAAGTAACAAGCCACAGCCAGCTACCATTCCTTATTATAATTTTTTTAACCACTGTTAGAGTCATAATAAATTAGAAAAAGCTGGGTGCCTTCATCCTATAGCCAGTATTTTGCCAAAACAGTCTAATTTCATAATGAATAAATTGAGTTGAAGTCATTTTCAGATGATTTGTTGTTCCTTTACACTTGTTGATTATAGTCCATAAAAACAGGGGAGTATTTGTACAGTCCAGCTTCCATGCAGATGTGAGGATTAGCAATAAACTGTATTTATTTTATTTTATTTACTTTCATTTGTTGATTGGGATGATCTGATGGGGGCCATACAAGACCCCTTTCTGTAGAGGCCCAGGGAGAAAAACTCAATTTTTTTAAGTATGCATTTTTTAAAGGTTAGTAGTTTTATAAATCAGTATCTTAATATTAGTAAACAGACCTTGATACCACTATTATTATGCATTACTATGTACAAGGGAATGCAGGATTTCATACATCACAAACACACACATGTGCAAGTGCAGTTATAACAAGTACATTGTGGGAAAATCAGGAAGAAATTTTCATGAGTATGTGCAAACTCATGAATTGTAAGCCATATGGTAGAGTTAAAGAATTGAGATTGGAAAAATTAGAGTTCGGAAGGCTTAAATTGTTTTGTTCAGGTGGTAAAGGATGCTTACGCAGTTTGTAGTGGAAGTAGTGAGAGCAAAGGGCATTGAGGAACTTTGGTTTGGATTTGATTAGTCTGAGTTTTAGAGGTAAACCGTTCCATATGAGTGATATTGCATAGGGATACAGGGACTTGGCAAGTGCAAGAGGCCAGTGCTTTTTCTTGTGATCACAAGTGTCTCTGGGGTTTGTACTATTGCATTAAGGTAGCTATGGATGGACACTTGTATTGGTATAGTAGGGAGTGAGCCACTTTTAATTGTGAGCATTTGATGTGATTCGGAAATTATAACCACTGCAGCATGTGCACGACTGCACATTAATTGGTTCTTGAAGTCAGAGCAGCGGCAAATCTGGCTATTTTGTTACAGCGTTGGGTTAGCTTGATTATTTGAAGTATTTGGAGATTAGTAAATATGAGGGGAAGCATATGTTAGAGCAGGCAGAAGATAAGCAGTGGCAGTGATTTTCCAGCTAAAGTCCGTTAGAAAGCTTTTGCCCATATGCAAATGGCTGACTTTTTGATGAGTCTTTCTGAAGGTGTTTTGAATGTGCATGCCAGATATAAGATGATTGCTGATTGTGACCCCTATCAGTTTTGCATGTAGGATGGTATCTATTTTTATATTTTGTGATGAAATTGTATTGAATGTAGGAATAGTTAAGTTCTTGGAATGGAAGACCATTATTTTACTTTTTTGGGGGGGTTTAGTATTTGATTGTGAGCTTAGAGCCATTTTTCAAATGTACTGTGTGTGTCTTGCAGTTTTTGCAGCTCATGTATGGAGGGGGCTGCTTATACAAGAGTGGCATCATCGGCATATTGAATTATTTTGGATGACCCTGCAGCTATTTGGAGCTTGTTGGTGAATATGTTGAAGAGAAGTCATCCAAATAACAGTCCTCATGGGACTCGTATATCTACAGGGAGAAATGCTGAGTGGGTGGATTTCTCTGTGATCGTTTGGGTTGTTTTACTTCGGTAACTGTGGAATCTAGGGGAGTTTGGTGGGGCATAGTCTGTTCTTCTATGGTGTGTATTACTTTAAGGTTGGAGATGGTGTTAAAGGCTTTTGATAAATTTGGAAGGGTGAGGAGAATCTACATTACTGTTGTGATGACTATTAGTAGTTTTTAGGAAGGAAAGTAGGCCTGTAGCTGTGCTGTGTCCTGGACGACATCCATGCTGGCTGTTGGACTGTAGTTTACTGTGTAGAAAATATTTCAGAAGATTTTAAGGGGAGGAGAATAGCAATTGGTCGGTAGTTTTTCAGTTCTGTTGATGACCCACCTGTGTGTAGTGGGATAATATAGCTCTGTTTCCAGGAGATAGGTACACATGATTCATTGATAGATGCACTGTTTAGTATAGAGTCTGCATAAGTGAGAGACTGCTGCTATTTATATATATTCATCTGGGAGGTTATCTGCAGGTGATGTAGCTTTAAGCTTTATTAGGAGTTTTTATGGTGGTTGTGGGTACAGCTTGAAGCTAAAAAGCTTCTTGGTTATTCTTAGAGTGAGGTAAGGAGGTGGCTGAGTTTAAGGAAGTGGTTGAGTTAAAGTAGGAATTGAAAGCAACACCAATTTCATTTTCTAGTTGATTAGGCAGTGGGCTTGACTATTGGGATTTTACCAGGTTAGCATAGTTTGTTAATGACCCAGCATTGTTGATAGTATTCTTTTCTGTCCTTATTTACATGTTTTTTTAACCATTTACATGTGTTTACCAGATAAAGCCTGGTAAAAACAAGTCCACCACTTCATGGCAGTATATTAAGCTATTGTGAAGAATGCACACAAAACAAGGAAGCTTTGGTTTTGCTGTTTAGTGAGTGTAAAATTGTAAAACAATTAAAAAATTAGCGTGTGAGAAAGAGACAGCGCATGCCAACTTCTTTTGAATGCAACATGTAGTTTTTTCAGCATGCATTATCTAAACAGTAAGAAGTTTGAAAGTCTAATGGCTGGCAGTGTTGACTGACTCTAATCTGGGCTTGCAATACCTTACATGTATAACTTTTTTCATTATTTTGATCACTATGCCGCATCTGAGGTGTATAAATTCAGCAAAATGACTGTAACTGCTGAGCGTGTGTATACGTGTGTAGGTGTGTGAGTCTGGGTGTATGTGTTTCCATGTATATGTCTGTCTGGACAGTAAATATTTACGTAACTTATATTTTGGATGTAAAATACTTCCTCCAGCAACATTTACATATGCTTCAGCAAGTTTGAAATATTAGGCAGGGGAATTATTTTACATCAGAAATATAAAAAAGTATATAGTAATAAAAATAGAAAACAGTTTTACAGGCAGCCCCTTCTGTAAGTTCAATAATGCCCTATGGGTTGGGCATTTTCAAGGAAATAACACCCTTCCAGAGGTGGTATGGCCCTCTACTGCTACTGGGTGAACACTAATTCCCTGATAACATCCACGCATTTGGACATTATTGCTTGCTTAAAAGTTAACAAACTGAAAGGTTCAGCTTTCAAGCTTGCAGCCTACCAGTTTGGATGTTCTAACCCCATGTTGGTATTTTCTGTTTGCAAACTGCATTCAATCCAGAGTGACATTGTTGAAATGCAGTTTTCCAGTGGGCAGTTTTGCGAACCCAAATACATCGACTACACCACATCAAATGGGTAGTGTAGTTTGAGTATTTGAGTTTGGAATTTTGAGTGGAGGTCACGGTTCAGTGAACAGGGAATTAACCCATTTCCCCATCGTAGTGTGATTTTGGAGTTGGTATACATAATTTGCAGGGGGTGGGGAGGCTTGCCCCCCTGCAAAATAGTAAAATACACGTACTGTCACCTCATGCTATATCGAATACATTGAACTACTTCTGTAAATGTGTTCAGTTTTGACCTGGCTGCAATTTCGCTTTTCTGGATTCAGGATTTTGGGTCGACCATGTGACCGTTCGACCAATGCAGTTTCAAGGTTTCAATAGTAAACCATATAAATGTAACTATATATATATATATATATATATAATTTTATATATGTGTGTGTGTGTATATATATATATATATATATATATATATATATATATATATATATATATAATTATATACACATATGTATTATATTAATAAATTCAAAACATCAAAGTTTTAAAAGATTAAAAGAGAAAATATCAAACCTTTAAACCTTAACAAAACTTTTTTTTTTTCACGGGGCAACCCCCACCCCCCCGTACCACCCATCTCCTGCAAATTATGTATACCAACTCTGAGAATGCACCTGTTCGGGGAAAGAGCAAACTTCTGCCCTCCCAAGAAACATTGAAACCCAGTAAAAAAGGATGGTTTGATATTCTCAACTTTAGACGTTTGTATGTTCGATAATTGGAGCCTAGCCTAGATCACTAGTCTATAAAACAACATGGTTTTATTGAATAGAAAAAGAAAAACTATGGATTCTTCCCACATATTCATGACAAAATAACTTAAAGTAGTTCTTTATAGCAGAGAAACAGTCTCCCTTGGCAAGTCTTTTTCCACTTCAAAACAACTCTCATTTTTCTGTCTTCCATAATAACTCTTGAGTCATTTTAGTTACCCATTTCATAAATTCCTCTATCTTCAGATGTAGGAAGGTGTCAGTGTCTCTTTTTTTACTTCATTTCCCTGCATTTTTATCTTGGATATTATTGGTGCATTATTTGAAATATTTATTGGATGTGTATCAAAACTTTCAGTTAAATGTACATGATATTGTGAAGTATAATTTCTATCTAGTCTAGCCCAATTATTGTACCTTGGAGAATAAAAAAGTAAAGTCTGCTTGAGTTCCTATTGCTGAATTCACATCTTCCATGCCAAATATATATTTCTTCAGAAATCTACCCTCTGTTGTTATACTTGTCCTTCTTGGTCCCCTGATACATCCTCACTATTGCAAGTAAAGTTCCAGTCCCCACCTCTAAGCAATACTCCCTGCTTGAAAGCTGATTATTTCCCCCAAATTTTCTTAAGTTCCATAGTAGCTGTTTGTGGTGGAATATAGATACATGCCAGTGTAATCCTACTCCTGTATGACTCTACCATTGTTATTGTTTTTCCTCTTCTATCACTATTGGAGCTGTTCTAGCAGTCGGTGTTAGTACTTCCATTTTTCTTTGTCCCCGATTTTCTGCTGAATGTCCATCCTGAAATCCTGTCTTTATCTATTGGACATACTTATTTCTATCCAAATATGTCTGTTGTGTAAGATTGCTGTTTGTGCCCTGCATTTCTTAATATAATTCAGTGTTCTTTGCTTTTTATCAATACCTGTTAGGCCATTTACATTCCATGATAATGTGGGCAAGGGTAGCCATTAAGATATGAGCTCTTACTCCCTTTTATCATACACGACAGTGCTTTCAAATGTGTGTTTCCAACGTTTGGCTTACATGCATACGATGTTTGGTAGACTGATCTCTTATGCATTTGCTTCGTCTCATCTTCATTTGAAGCTATGACATGTTTTCCAGATGTTTTTTTTTTTCAGTGAAAACAGTAAAAATAAATTTCAAAACCATCCATCCCATTTTAACTTGCAACAAACACAGAAAAGTGTACGTTTTCAACAAATCATCTTTCCAGGTAAAAGCAGCTGCCCCAAACTAATGGCTGCATTCACATGCATTATCTAATCCAAAATTAAGGTTATCTGTGCTGAAGTGCGTGTTACAGTGTGTATCCCCAGTTACATTGATAGCTGTCTGTTCTTTTCCCTTATTCCCTTCCCAGATATGAACAACAACTTGCATGTTTTCACTAAACATAAACTTTTAAATTTAAGAAAAAGTGCCCTGGCCACTTTTAAATAGATAAAATTGTGCATTGTTACATTAAATGCATTAGTGTTAAGGTTGCTGGGAAAGCAATATATGTAACTTGTTCACTTCTCACAGTTTCAAAGTTTATTTATTTTTCACTGAAATGATTGCAAGTGAACCTTTGAATGTTACTTACCATGTGCCCTACTTTTTTTCCCTTCTTAGCCTGTTTGGCATCAAAAATGTCTTTGATCCCCCAGGAAAAGTATTCTGAAAACAGCTGGATACAGCAGAGTCTCACACCTGCATTGCAACATTCTTTGATTGGTGGGGTAAACATGCTTTTCCTCTGCCTGGTGTATAGTGAATAGTCATTTTCCAGAACCACTTTGCTGCCACTAGTTTTTAATATTTTTCCCCTCTTCCACAGTTTTGTTAAGAGAAGTTCTTTCTGCTGGTATGATTGCATATTTACAGTTATAGGTCTTGACTGCTTTCTGATGCCCAGATATTGAGCATGCCCATCATATGCTCTCTCACTTAACAAATGTATCAGTGAAACACCAGACCAGTTATCTATTAGTACTTTCATAAAATTAATACAGTGTTCCTTTTACTTTCTCAGATATAGCAGAAAATCTCAAGTTTTCTTTGTGTGGTCTTTCTTCTAACTGTACTGTTTTTTGAAAAAAATCACATGCTCAGTCAGCCTTTTCTTTGTTTCAGCGTCTGATTTTTTTTATCAGTTATCTGAATAGTTAGTTAAAGTTTCTTCTGTTTTTTTTAGCGTTTTGTTATTGTAGTTTGTTTGCTTCCATAATGGCATGGCAGGAAGAGACTGGAGAGTTCCGCATGGAGAAGTATACTGTTGGGCCACAGTAGGTCTGAGGAATAGGGTTTGCAGCGTATTGACCAAACAGAATTTGATGGGAAAAACATGCCCTATGAGTCCTTCAGCCAGATTATGTTCTCACAAATCCAGGGTTATGTTAAGTATGTGTAGTTTCCTTCAGCATTTAGACACTCATTGCAGTGCATTTCAGTAATTCATTGTGCAACTGTTTGAAGATAGACTTGTGAAGGCTCACTGACCAAGGTGTAGCCAGCAGTTGATATGGTATCGTTTGGGTCCATGGTGCTATATTTTTGAGTCATTGAAGAAAATCATCTGTCTAGCACTAAAAACAGACCAAAATGGAAAATCTTTATTAAAAAAAAAATCAAAATGTCACCTGAAAGAAAAATTAATCTGCTCCACCATATCATCAGGCTGACTGCCATAATACCCACATTTTTCATCTCTTCTCATCTGTAGAACAATCCTGAGTGTACCCTTTTCCTCACATCTGATTTCTAATTACAATAATTTCCTCCTACTCTCACTCAGCTGTATCTTTCTTACTCTTAGTCTTCCTTACTTTTTTTTTTTTTACAAAAAAAAATATTTTACTAGTCCAAGGATCTATACTGATATATTCTCATAAAGTACACTCATTGCTCCTTGTAAATTCTTTATCTGTGCAAGTATCCCCTCCATATAAGTATGTGATACAGATGTTAGATGTGTATATATAACATCTGCCTTGTTTTTGTTTATTCTGTTTTATGCATAATCTTATACTGTACGCAGTTCTCAAGTGTTTGTTTAAACTTTCATGATTATTTAAACAATTGTACTATATATGGAGCTTTTCTGTCCCGGCCTTCACCAAAAAGGGGCTCATTCTAAACTTAGGGTATCCTGGTAAACAATGGTAAAATAAAAATAAATACCCATTTTACTTTATTTTATTTTATTTTGAAGCTGGAATTGATGCATACTGTGTAGTGATTGATATGACCTGTATTAGGAAGCCCACTTTTATACTGCGAGAAGGGAGCCTTGTTTAAATACAGGGTTTCACGTAAATATTATCACAGAAGAGAACAGTGCTGTATGTCTTTTACACTTTTTTCCTTCTTCCCAGAATCTTCTTTTTTATGAAGTAGTAGTAGTCAGAACTCCAGTTAGTTGCTAATCTTCATCTTTTTAATTTGAATCATTGTAGGATGGCTTATATTTTGTCAGTTTTACAAAACTGAACAAATGCAACTAAAAAGAAAACACATACAAAAACTTTTGTGCAAGGGAGGGGCAAATTCCCCTCCACCCCCATGTGGGTGGCAAGCCCCCCCCCACACCTCACACTTATGTATACCAACTCCACAGTCATGCAGTTGTAGGGAAATATGCAAAATCCACCTAACAATGCACATTTTTACAATGTTCACTGAAAGAAATGTGATCAGAAGATGATCATAGAAACACACCACAGTCAGTGTAGTGCTATCATAAGCTGCATAATTGAGCAGTCTTGCAGTGTTCACACATGGATGTAGTCTGTTGTGAGAATTAGCACTGGAAAAGAGCCACTGTCTTATTGTAATAAGTTGCCAAAAGTGGAAGCACTTCTTCAGACATGTAAAGTCATTCCCAGATTTATCCTGAGTCATAGATTAGATGGCAAGGTTATCAGGAACTTATTGGAAAATTCAGACCTGTAATTGTGTGTTTGCGATGGCAATGAATGCTGAATGCTTTCTGTTGCTAGAGCTTGTTTTTGTAATTAAAGATGCAGTCATGGTAATAGTTCTCTCAAGTCTTTGTTCAATAATTGGGGCCGAATGTAATTAGTTGGCTCACTTTAAAGATTCCCTGCAGACTGCTCTGTCAGAGATACTGGGTGAGCAAATTGGTGTAACTTAGGTGTTTTTTTCTTTTCTTTTTTCACACTTCAGTCTAATTATGGTGGCTACCAAAAAAGCATTTACTAGTAAATGGAAATCAAAGTCAAAACCAACTATACTATAAGTAGTGAATACAGTAACAACAGAGAGAAACAACTGGAACTGGGATCTTTAGAAAAGGGTAGGAGCAAATTACATAGGAAAAAAATGAGAATTGTGGGAGCAACACATGCAGAGTAGGAACAATGTTTAAAAGAAGGCAGGATTTGAATGAACTATGTAATGTTTGACTGACAATGATTGGCTAGATTATAAGTGATGTATAATGTTTGCAGATAGAATTATGTCATTATGTTTGTTTTCATTTATATAAATGTATGATTGCCAGTGTTGTACTCAGTAACTTAATAAACATGTTTCTTGATTAAAAAAAAAAAAAAGAACTGGGGACAGAGACCAACACCTTGGCATAGTAGGATGAAGTCCTAACTACAGCCCAGGTGACCCGGATTCAGTATATGGCCCAGGTATCTGAGCCACTAGCAGGGAGGGATGGGTGTGCTCATCCCAGGAGGGAGAGTATTTGTCTAGATGTTCCCTCCAGGGAGGCATGGATCATAGAGGGGAAGTAGCTCTTGGTTGTAACAAGCAAACATTGGGAGGAGAGGTTGTGGGATGACCAAGGAATAGTCCCAGTATAGTAGGAAAGGTTGGCAGACCTGGCAGTGGACAGGGTCACTGGAGTAGCCAGAAGGAATAAAGCAGAATGGGAACAAAGAAAAAACTAAGGGAAAAGCCAAAAATAATCTGGAAATAGAGGCCCAAAATCAGGTACAATTTTTTTAAATGTTACTCTGCCTCATTTAGCTAATACGACAGTAGGTTTTGCAACAACATTAATTTTCTGAAGAATAAAAAACATGAAACTCTTATGCCTGGCATTGTTGACTGAATGGACGTTTTGGTGATTTACCAGAAAAACAAAAATCGGTATTTATATATTATCGCAACCACCAGTGAAAGAGGAAATTTGGTCACAAATGTGGATATTTACAAGTTTAACATGGCTGTGAATGTTTCTAATACAATGATTTGTAAAAGTAGTTATAGTTATTAGCAATGCATTTTAACGAAAAAAATACTATAGTGTGATACTTTGTCAAACAACTGCAATCGGACATGTTTCAGAAAGTATTGCACCATACTGGCTACCTGTCCTGTCGCCAATGAAAGGCTCCCATGTGGAGTGCACCACCACCTATGGGCTCTGCTGTCAAGAAAGGCAATTGAAAACCCTTGTCTCAGACGCAGGACGTATTTTGAAAGTCAGCCTGACTTCTGAAACTATTATGTATTCACATACATTTCAACTTTGTCATAATTACAGGACTGGAAAAGAGTGGTCCTGTGAAAGGCAGTACTACTTAATTTATCACTTGTCGCTTGTGAGGCGTTCAGGACTGACCTTCCAACCAGAAAATCATAGCACTGTCACGGACACGATCCTGTGGTGAATGATGACATAAATGTGTGTTAGAACAGGAAAAAATAATGTAATGAATCACATTTTACAAATAACATGAAAACATTTTGCGGCATATGAATGCCTGCAAGAATATGTGAAGAGTGAGTTCTTCAGAATCTGGTTGCAATAATACGCAAGTACCCAGAAATCTTACAAGGGGCAGGGCAAAAATATGAGAAAAAGCAAGGACTAAATTAGACACATTTGAGTGGTATGGTCATGATACGGTTTACAAATGAACTTGTATATGAAGCGGATTTTTCAAACACAAATCTGGAATTCACACCATGTTCAAAACTCTTTTCTGTAGCTGAATTCAGTTGAGCTTGGTAATGTAAAACTTAATTGATTTACTTGAATGTAGATGGTAAAAAGCCAAACACTTTCATGCTGTAGCCCTTCTTAAAGGCATGAATCATTGACTTAAAACATTACTTTAAATATACTCATCTTAAATTCTAATTAGTTTAATCCACACTAATTTGTTACCATTGTTTAATTTAAACTACATTCCTGTAAATGCACATTAATATTCTTAAAAGCTTCAGAATGAATGGGCATGTAGTCATGAAGGAGTTTTATGTATAAATAATGTTTCAATCAGATATGAGATTGTTGCTTTCTACCTTTTAATATACAAACCTTTACCCTTTACCTTTGGTTTGTATGGTATTCAAGGCAAATGATAGGCACAGTTTATCATGCAGTAGTAATTGCACATCTTAACATTCAACAAATAAGGTTTCATATGAAACATTTCATTTATGCCTTCGACATTCTACCTTCTAAAGACTTCCTGCTCTGTTTTTAAATATGATTTATCTTGAAGACTGCTCTTTTCTTTGCTAACCTCTTCTAACCTTAGAAACATAAATTAATCATCGTAACCTTTCTTTCTGATGTGTTCTGCTAAAGCGTTACAGTTTCCATGTATTATGTTTTTTTCAGGTGCTCATTTTCACATTGCTTCATTCTTAAATTTGCTGACATATTGCATATAAAGGAACCATTTCTACATGTGCTCTGCTCAGTGTTATAAGTTGCTCCTGTCTGATGTATAGAATGTGCATCCATTAGCAGTTTTCTACAGATATTGTGTAGTTTAAGCAAATATGAAAACCTCCACCTTTCTTTTTCTTTCTTACATGTTTCTGTTTTACATTTTTGGCAACTAAAAATACGAGACATTACACATTTCTGCTCTGTGAATACTGTTTGTATGCAACTGTTTTCCTGTGAAAGCACATACCATGATCATAAATGTATGCAAACAGTATTTTTTTCTAAAGCCATTTGTAAGGAAGTCTGGTATCCCTCCTTAACCCTTACCTTGTTCTTAAGGGGATGGTGTTAAAGGATTTACATAAGCCCCACTTACAAAGAATATTATGGGAAATTACATTTTTCTGTAACAGAAACAAAAAGTAAATGTGCTGGTACTTCTAAATTACATTACCAACTTTAATGAATAATTTTATACAAAATAAATAAATATATAAGTACACGTTTCTCTGTCACTATAGTTCTTTGATAGCCTACCGTTCTGTGAGCAGCAGTTGCATTATGGACATTAAGTTTCTTGTTTATATTAAAGTTCTAACACAGTTCATTATTCTTAACAGTTGGCGATTTTTCTTTACAGTTTTGCATATTTTTTTAAAAAACCTTTGTTGAATTATTACTTGCGATAGAGGCAAATTTAGATTTTTACAAAAGTAATCAAACTGTATTAACAAGTCCATGTTTACAAACATTATACTTCACATATATTGCTATATATCATATAACCTAAACAGCATTACATAAGTTATTCAATTCCTGCCCCCTTTTTTTAAACAAGAAACATGTTTATTTAACCATCACTTATGATATAGGCAATCATACTTTTATGTAAATGAAAACGAATCACACCGACACAGTCCTAGTTGCAAGCATTTTACATCATATACTGACACACTCCCAGTTGCAAACATTATACATCACTTATAATCTACCCAGTCATTTTCAGTCTAACATTACATACCTCATTTAAGTCTTGCCTTCTTTTAAACCTCATTCCTCCCCTGTATGTATTGTTCCCACAATTCCCATTTTTTCCCATGTAGTTTGCTTCTACCCTTTTCTAAATATCTCAGTTCCAGTTGTTTTATGTCTGTTACTATATTCACTATTTCTATTATAGATGGTTTAGATTTTGATTTCCATTTTTAGTAACTGCTTTCTAGGCAGCCACCATAATTAAAGGCCTTACCATGTCTATGCAGTTTTAATTCTCTATCATAGCTCAGAAAAATCACTGCAGTTTTGCATATTAAGCATTTATTACTTGGCATACTTTTCAAAGTGAAGCAATATTTTACAGCTTATTGCAAATGTACTTAAGATTTGGATGATTAGGTTGTCAGATACCTGACACACTTACCTCCTAAATGTTCTTCACCAGTTTCATTTTTGGATGTATTGTTGTCACTGCTGACTTGTATACACATTGCTGCCTTACCCACATCACAGGAGTGTGGTAACCTGCTCAAGAAAGAGCATAATGGGCACAAAACTGACACAAGCACAATGTTTTCTTACGAAAAAAAAAAGAGCCCAAATCATGAAAATTATGCAGACCACCTCAAAGCTATGTCCCTTTTCTCAGTATCATACAGGTTACTAAGAGATGACCTCGACCTCGCATGTAGAGCCGCAACAGACGCTATCCTGTCAGAACTATTACATATTTGGAAATTCTGTGGTAACATAAACACCCAATCCAGGGGTTTTAATATTTTCTGAAACATAAACAGGACATGTTGGAGAGAGAGAGATAAGTATCTCTGAAAATACTGCTTCTATGGAACCATTTGCAGTTAGCATAACACAAAGTACTTCTCTTCTTCTTCTTCTTCTTTTGGCTTTTTCTGGTTAGGGGTCACCACAGCAAATCACCTGTCCACTCATGATTGGCAGTGGAGTTTTACGGTGTCGAGTTGCCAGCCCAGCGCCCAACCTTCCACAGAAGGCACACACACGCACGCACTCTTGCCTAGGGCCAATTTAGAGTGTCCAGTCTACCTACAGCATGTCTTTGGGATGTGGAAGGAAACCGGAGCATGACCACAGGGAGGACATGCAGACTCCGCAGAGAAGGCACCCCAGCTGAGAATCGAACCGATGAACCTCTTGCTGTGAGGCGGCAGCGCTAACCGCTGCACCACCATGGCCGCCCTAACACAAAGTACTTCTCTTATTCTGTTTAAATGAAATTTAGATGACTCAATGAGAAACAGTAAATTCACTCCCAGCAACTGTGTCCATTATGGAAAGGGGCGACAAGTAAATGTCCCAACATATTCTTCTTCACCCTGTCTCTGGCTTATCATACACAAAATATAAGGTCTACAAAATATCGTGTGAATGCATGACAAGCCTTCTTAAGATTCTCACAGATCAGTAGCTCAATAAGTACCTTTGAGCATATCGGATGATTCTGCTGGTTCATACCGATGCATTAGGCTATTTTGTAGAACCTCTTCTAGGATTTGTCTGGCAGCTGCCCTCCCACATTAGATTACTTATGTGTGTTTATGATTATAAACACTCCTGACAGCCAGCAGATTTAATATCCCCATTGGTATTGCATAAGTTATACTGGCAATCAGAAACTCATCCATCCTTGAGAATGATGCATCATGAAATGGGAACCTTTTTTTTTTTAAATGATGTTGAATGTTAAGGATGTTTTTTCTTTTGTTGCCCTGTCAAGGGCATTCCAGAATATCTTGCTTTACATTTAGACATACTTATTGGGGGTAAATCTTTTCAAAAATGCATGTGATAGGTACTCAGCCTACTGTAGTTTAGCACAGAAAGTTTGCCATGATAAAATAAAATGTTACGTTGTCCTATCGCCGTAATTCTTGCTGGTTTAGTTCGGAACCAAGTATCAGTTCCGACTCGGCCTAATACAAAACCTCGAGAGCTTCCATTGGCTCGAGGCTAACCCCTGTTCCATGATGCATAGGGTAGAATACCCAGATCTCATTTGCCACCCAAGTGACAGGATGTCTTCTGGCTGGCTCGTTGGCTAAGTAGTCTAAAATGATCTTTTTTCAACAATTTCTCTGAAAAAAACTTCTCTTTATTGTGTGTGATAGTTTATAGTTATCCCTTTTTGTCGTTTTCTGGTTTGTTTTCCCCTTTGTTCTTGTGAGACCAGTTTAAGTTAGAGGGCTCTCAGTGGCCCGTTTAACTTAGAGGGCTGCTCCCCTACCCCGCGCGTTTTGTCCATTTCTTACTTAGGAGAATCCATTTAAGTTAGAGGATTCTTCATTAGCTTCAGTTAGTTTTAGTTTTTTGATAGACTCGTTGTTAGTATAGTATACTGGTGTGTTTTAAAATAGTTGGCTAATCCCATCTTTTTGGCGGTTTACAGTCTTTTTCAAAACATTGAAGTTAATTTGCATATGTATATTTTTCTTGTGTGGTGTTATCATAGTTAATAGGCTCTGTTGTGTTTGCTAGAGCCGTTTTTGATATTCTTATACTCTTTACCTAGTTCAAGAGTTGTAGTTTAGACTACACTAGTTTGTTAGTGCATATTTTGTAGTACATTAATTCTTGGATGTAAACATGTCTAAAGAAAAAAAAAAAAGAACCAAGGCAATCAGGATTCAAAAAGTGTGATCAGCGTACTCAAAAAATCATCTCTCATGGATGGACAAACTAGCTGTGTGTATTGTCTTGGTGCCATCCATTTGCAAGACTCTTGTACAATTTGTCAAGGCTTTAGTAGCAGGGGTCTACAGGAATGTAGAAATAAGTTAATGCTCAGTGGCTTATTTAAAGGTTCTTTCCAGGAATCATGAGAGGGTTCTCTGAGCTCCAAACCTACTTCTCCCTCTACTTCTTACATTAAAAGGTCCAAAAGATCTGCCATTGCGATTCCAGCTTTGGAGCCACCTAAAAAAATGATTGCTTCAGAATCAAGAGCTCTTGGCCCCGACAGATCCAAGTCAACCTCTTTCATGCGATCTGTGTCCACGGAGCTAGTAGAGTTACCGATTAGGAGACTGTCTCCAGTGTTGGAGCCGGTCACTCCAACATTGAGATCACCCATTCTGGAGAGGGCTAGATCTCCTTCCTTATTCTCCAGGAGTTTATCTGATGATGATGTGGAGTGGGTGGTGAAGAGATTGCTTCAAACACTGGCACTGGCAAAAATGTTATCATCTCCTACTCGAAAGGAATTGGGACCGTCCAAGGCACCATCTTCAGTTCCTCCTCTGACTCCACTTGTGGTTTCGGAGCCAGATATTGTGGGTCTGATAGCAGTAGCACCCTCAAAACCAGGACTTCCTTTAGGATCTTTGGTTCCGGTATCTGTTCTGACTTCTTCGGGTCCATTGGATTTTGAAGAGTCTGGGAGCAATCGGTCACCCATCGGGTCCGGGGAGGGGAATCGGCATGGACAGTTGTCCGATCCGAGTTTACCCTTCGGTGCCTCGGCGAGGTTGAGCTCGGCTCCTACATCGGCTTCAGAGCCACCCGTTCTGCCTCAGAACCAATCCTCTGCCTCTCTAGAGTGGGGGAGCTCTTCAGGATGGAGAGGGGGGCTTTTGAGCTGATGGAGAGAGTGCTGTAACCCCAGACAGCTCCACTCTCGAGTCCAGTTTCTCTTCCCTCCCAGGTGCCAGTGTTGGTCTCATCATCACCTCCTCCTCCTAAGCGTAGAGACCAGGAGCCTCAGGAAGCCCCTGTGGATGGCATCGTCTCCTCCGAAACTTCACCAGAGTATCCCTCTGAGGAAGTCCCTCGGAAAAAACTGTGCAAGAGGAAGCACATAGACTCCCCTGAGTCTGTCACGTCAGATACCGATCTGGATGATTCAGAAGGGTCCCCACGGTCCCCCTCTGAGGATGTCTCTTTTGCTGACAACCTTGAGATCTTGAAACAGATG
Source organism: Protopterus annectens (assembly GCF_019279795.1). Taxonomy (NCBI): domain Eukaryota; kingdom Metazoa; phylum Chordata; order Ceratodontiformes; family Protopteridae; genus Protopterus; species Protopterus annectens. Next base: position 1,073,032,330 of record NC_056743.1, read on the forward strand.
AGTGGCTGGAAGCTCACCAACCCTTCAGAGGACAAATCGGTATACCTGGAGGCTTTTGGGTCTCACCCTTCCACCTCCTGGGTATGTCCCCCTTACGACCAGTTGATGAACGTGATCTCTCATAAGGCCTGGACTTCCCCTGATACAGTGGAGCCTGTTCCGTGGAAGCCCAGTAAATTTATCACTGCTCCCCTGAGAAAGAGTTTCTAACCAAAGGCATCCCTGTAGATGAGATGGTAGTGGCGGTGGCCACCAAGAAGGAGTTATCAGAGACCTCCTCATTTGTTCATCCTCCTAATAGAGAGTCATGGACTATGGACAGATAAAGAAAGTGTGCTTTTTCATCAGTGGCCTTTACTCTGCGGTCGCTGAATTACTTGACCCATTTTACGAGGCTTCAAAGGGATCTCCTCAAACAGCTAGGCTTTACTTTCCAGGGTACTGTAGCTTCGGGGCAGATAAAGTTTCCTCACAGCTCTCCACTCTCAACTCAGTTGTTAACTCCTCCATGAGACTGATTTCATATGCAGCTGATGGAGTGAGTGGAGCAGCAGCTACAGGAATTTCCTTAAGACATTCCTGGATGCGTTTATGCAATTTTGCCGACCCCTTCAAGTCTTCCTTCACCAGCAGCCCCTTTGATGGCTCATCCCTCTTTGGATCAAATGTGAAAGAAACTCTGACCAGGTGTGAACAGGAAGGGAAAACCTTGTCTGCCGTTGGAGTCCGTTTTTCCGCCCCATCTAGACCTTATCCCAAAGGTCAGAAAGGTGGGAAAATGTGGTTCTGCAAGTCCCAAAAAGGTTTTTCAGATGCACGTAGTGAAACTCCCCCAGGGGCAGAGGGGGAAGTAACAATGGAAGATGCCGACCTCATGGCAGAGGGGGTCCGCAGAATCAGGGTGACAGAGATATGTTCTCTGGGAGGCCCTTCCAGCGTTCCTGAAAGGAGGCCCGCTTGCTCTTCTCTGGAGGCAGTCGGGGGAGGCTTATCACTGTACTCAAATGCCTGGATGGAAATCACTCAAGACAAATGGGTACAGACAATCATATCCAGAAGTTATTACATTCCCTTTTCCACTCCCCTCCCGTAAATCAGTCCATTCCAGACACCCCACCTGGTCAGATGTCCCACAAGCTATGCAAGGCCTTTTTAAAAGGTACCTTCCTACTAAGGCCCCCAGTCAGAAAACCTCCAGCCCTTTGGGACCTAAATTTTGTCTTAACTGCCTTAAATTTGCCAACCTTCGTACCTGCATCATTATGTCATATAAAGTTTTTATCTTGGAAAACGTTTTTTCTTGGTAGCCATCACCTCCGCTAGACAGGTGTCACAACTCCAAGCTCTTTCTATACGCCCTCCTTATATAATTTTGCACAAAGACAGAGTATCCTTAAGAACTATCCCTTCTCTCTTACCCAAGATATGTTCGGAAAACAATCTGAATCAGTCTATTGAGTTGCCAGTGTTCTTCCCCAACTATTGCGACAAGGCAGAATATAAATTACATCAACTAGATGTACACAGACAGCTTCGCTTCTGCTTGCATAGAACCAAAGATTTCAGGAGGTCAGATCAAATTTTTCTTTCCTTTTCAGACAAAAGGAAAGGATTGCCGGTTTCTAAAGTTACGTTGTCAAAATGGCTTACAGATTTCATTTAAGTAACAGACAATTACCAGGCAAAGTTAAGGGCCACTCCACAAGAGCGGTGACAACGTCTTCTGCCTTTTAAGCAAAACTTCCTATGGACTCAATTTGCGCAGCTGCCATTTGGGTGAGACCTCATACCTTTATTACCCATTACAAAGTAGACGTGGCTTCCTGGAACAGGTCTTTCTTTGGATCCACTGTACTGAGGAGTCTGTTTTCATGAGCCACCCAAGGATGAAGGTGCTAGGGCTGCTGTCCCAACCAGCAAGAATTACAGTGAGATAGGAATACATAACAATTAGAAGTTATGTACTCACCATAACGTTCCATGTTTGTTGTCCATCTCGCCTATATTCTTGTGTCCCATCCACTTTCCCCCTTCTTTGCTCCTGGATGATCGGGCAGATAGCCTTTTATATATATATATATATATATATATATATATATATATATATATATATATATATAGTTATGTTGGTTTTAGAGTCTCTGATTATCTCCTTTCTTCAGTTAGACATGATGTGTGTGTATAAACATGTATAGATATTACTTCTGCTTTCAGGTGAATAAACAGCAAACAGAAAAAACAGACTCCAAATAACAGAAAAGGAAAATAAGGCAAACTTCCAAAAATAGACCAAAATGTTTAAGTGCTTTTCATCCAACAAATGTGAATGAACTTCATCAGATAAAACCAAAGCATCATTTCCTTCTTTAAATACCCTTCCTATAAAATCACATGACTTAAATCTTCCATTTAAAGGAACAACATTAAAAAATCGTGAATACTTAAAATTCTCTAAGCATTCTCAAAATAACTAAACAAATTAAGTATCTACAAAATACATGTATGCTAAATGTGTATGTGTGTGTGTGTGTGTGTGTGTGTGTATATATATATATATATATGTGTGTGTATATATATATATATATATATATATATATATATATATATATATATGCAAAAATATACAAAAAGTATTGAGGAAACAGGGAGCACCCACTACTGAGGTGACTCTTATAGATGAATTGTTAGATATTATATTAACTAATAATTTCATCTTGTTTAAGAAATGTTTTGCCAACTCGGTAATGTCCCATTGGGAGCAAGAATATATATTTTTGAAAATCATGACGTATCAAACAAAATTCATTTTTTCACACAATACCTGATTGATGTTTTTGTTATATTTAAAGGAGACTAATTAGACACCCTTAATTTTGTACAATACCCGCGGTGGTGGTGCTGCGGTAGCGTTGTTGCCTCACAGTAAGACGCTGTCCGGTTCAATTCTCAGCTAGAGCATCTTCTGCGTGGAGACGTACGTGAATGGGCGTACCTTCGTTGAAGGTTGTGCGTCAGGGCTGGTAACTCGGCATGTAAAAATCAACTACCAATCATTAGCGAACCGGAGTTCCGCTGTGGCGAAGACACAACAACAACCTTAACACTACAACTAACTTTTTACAATTTACTCACAATTTCCAGGGGTCTAGGATTCCTTTCCTGGATGTAGAATTGAGTAAAAAGGAGGACAAAGGGTGATATGTTGCCAGAATCCTTAGGAAGGCAACATATTCCAATACCTTCCTACACTACACAAGTGCCCATCCCCAACATCATAAAAAGGTCAGTAGTTAAGGGACAACTCTTAAGGGCGGCACGAATGGTCTCTACCGACCAGGATTTTGACAGTGAGTGCTTAAACCTCAAACAAATGTTTCTGAGACGAGCCTACCCTTTTTCGTTATTTGACGAATTGATACAAGGGGTTAAAACCAAAAGAAACAATGGAGTCTACCAACCAATATTGAATACAATGGGAAGTAGTTATTGAATACAATGGGAAGTAGTAAGCTCCAAAGTATGAATAATGTAACAATACCGAATGGTAGTAAGCACAATGGGGAAACTTTAAAAGTCAGTTATAATATGGGTTTTGTAATGACATACAGTTTGGATTGTAGGTATATTAGAGTTATAGTGAATAAGAACTGGAATTTAATAACTGACAACAAAGTATTAGTAGAACAATTAGGCACAAGACCAACATTTATATTGAGGAAAGGAACCAATATGAAGAGCATACTAGAAAGGAGTAGTTTTTGTCCCAATAGAAATTCAGGAATGTATTGGTGTGATAATTGTCCATATTGTAAATATTTAGAATTGGGAAACAGTTTAATGACCTTAAACTGACATGCAAAGGGAAATTCAGCTGTAATTCAAAAATGGTTGTGTACCTTGCTAGATGTCAATTTTGTCCCTCATTCTATATCGGGAAAACCGAACGGAGACTTGGAGAAAGAGTTTATGAGCACTTGTACAATATTAGTAAAAACAAGATGGAAAATGTATTAGCTAAACATGTGTCATTATTCCCTCATCGTAAGTTTAAATTCTGTGTCATAGAACAAGTTACCCAAAATTTAAGAGGTGAACCACTTAACTGGAGAGATTGGAATTGCTATGGCAAGTACGTTTAAATTCATGCAGTTATCCAAGACTTAATGACATGTTCAGTTTTATGCTTACTAAAGTTAAGAAATTTGAGGAGATGAGATATTTTTGTAGTTATTTTTGTGTGTGTGTGTGTGTATGTATATACATATATACACACACACACACACACACACACACACACACACACACACACACACACACACACACACACACACACACACACACACACGTTTTGCATGCATGTATTTTTTAGATGCTTAATTTGTTTATTTTGAGAATGCTTACAGAATTTTAAGTATTCGTGATTTTTTAATATTGTTCCTTTAAATGGAAGATTTAAGTCATGTGATTTTTATAGGAAGGGTATTTAAAGAAGGAAATGATGCTTTGGTTTTATCTGATGAGGTTCATTCACAATTGTTGGATGAAAAGTGCTGAATTAGACAGTTTGGTCTATATTCAGACGTTTGCCTTATTTTCCTTTTGTGTTATTTGGAGTTTATTACTTCTGCTTTCACTTGCAAACAAGATCTGGGTATTCTACCCTATGCATCATGGGATAGGGGTTAGCCTCGAGTCAGTGGAAGCTCTCGAGCTTTTGTATTAGGCCGAGTCGGAACCGATACTTGGTTCCGAACCCAACCAGCAACAATATAGGCAAGATGGACAACAAACATGGAACGTTATGGTGAGTACATAACTTCTAATTTTGTCTAATGTTTTATTATCAAACAAAATAAAAGCTGGACTGTGTGATGACAGCTCAACTTATCACACATGCTTTCTTTTATTTCTGTACAAGATCGCAGTGCAGTGGAGATAAGGACATTTGCTCTTCCCCACTGCAGTGCAATTTCAGAGATGTTCATCGTGCATACAGCTGCAGTCATAACAGATGGGTTCTCCTGCCGTCAGGCGGGTCCTCGGTCGGCCGAATTCCAAAGTCTAGGTCCGGCGTCGGTTGTCGTCGCTTTCTTTCCTGACGTCAGTGCGACAGGGGTACATAAGACACAGCCGACGCCATTTTCTTCAGTCTTTTTTTGCCGCGCGGTGCCCGAAGCAGAAGCAGTTCGCAAGTGCCAGTCGGCCAGCTCCTGAAATTACGAAAATTTGGAAACCGAAGTCTTCTTTAAAGCTAAGTACCCCGTTGGGGAAACTTTTCTTGCCTCAGACCGATGTCAGACAAAGTTAACAATTGTATTTCTTGTGGGAAGCAAATACCGCATAAGGATTTCCATTCCCTCTGTATACCTTGTTTAGGCCCAGACCACGACGTCTCGGGCTGTCGCTTTTGTGCTACTTTCAATAAACGCACTATTAAGCATCGGGCGGAGTTCGCCCAGCACTTTTTTGGTAAAGCTTTTAATTATAAAATGTCGTCAGAGACTCCGACTACTGTTTTGTCCAAAAAACGCAAGGACAAAGACCGACATGCGAGGTCCGCGGTCTCCACCGACACCACGCCAAAACCGGCTACACGTGGTCCGGTTCTCAGCGAGGCGCCTACGCAGCCCCTGACTACCGACGACACTTCTCTGGTGGTGTCTTCTGTAACCGAGACCGCAGGTTCCTCGGCCCATACCCTGACTACAGCTACCGAAGCCACTGTGAGTGTTGAGCCTCTTAATGTGGACAGGTCCACTTCCACCCATGGTGTCTTCAGATCTTCATCTTCCTTTTCCATAAAGGCCTTTACTAAGTCTAAATCAGCCATGCATTCCAAGAGGCCTGTTGCACAGGGCCCATCTCCAGGTCCCATGCCTAAAAAGCAGATGCTCAAAATGGCTGAGGATTTAATTACTCTTATCAGGGGTTCCCAACCCCCTCCGGACAAGAGACCCAGAGTGGAGGAAGACTCTCCCTCTTCTGACCAGGGCTCCATTATTTCAGAACATTCTGATGAAGAGGAACACTCGTACTCCCCTTTTGAAGATTCTGATGCAGAGCAGTCCATTCCTTCTGTATCCCCCTCAGAGGATTTTTCTTTCGGGGAAACCTTGCATACCTTGAGGGAACACTTCCACTGGGAAGGCCAAGATTTTTCAGACTCCAAGAAAAGGCTTAGGGAATTTCTTTTGCTACCTCAGCACAGACCTCTGGCGATACCTCCTGTCTTGGACATACTTGATGATACTCGGAGGCTTGCCTTAATCCGGATTCCCTGCCTCCTGCCCCAGTCAAGCCTGATAGGTACTACAGAGTTCCTAACTCACACCAATTTCTTTACAAAAGCCATAATGCTGACCCTGAAACCATTTCTCAAGGCCCCAAGGGAATGAAGGCCTCTACTGCTAAGAATCCATTACCTTCCGAGAGAGAGTCTAGATCCTTAGAAAGGTGGGGAAAAAGGGTATATACCTCGGCCACCCTAGCCATGAGGGCCTTAAATTGTCAGTTCCATATGCTTAAATATCAGCAGTTTCTGTTATCACAATTAAGGAATAAAATGTCACAACCTGAACAACCAGATTTGAAGGAGTTGCAGGATATGATGCATAGTGCAGAACAAGTGGGTAAACACACCTTACAATGTGGCTATGATGCTCTAGAGGCCTCAAGTAGAGCTGCTGTTACAGGATCAGTCATTCGTAGACATGCCTGGCTTAGGGAACAAACCTTGCCTGATCATGTTAAAGCTAAACTACTAGATGCTCCTTTACAAAAGGATGTATTATTTGGTACTAATGCTGAGGAGATACTACGGAAAATGGAAGAAAAAGCTAAATCTATGCAAACTGTCAAAGCTTTTCTACAGGTACAACCACCACGTTTTAGCAGAAATTGTCCTTCAAAAAACTGGTCCTTTCCAGCCACGGACAAGCCCCAAAGAGGTAGATACAGGCACACAAGGGGCAGAGGACAATCTCAAGGATCATATAGAGGCAGACGGTGGCAATCTCCAGCACCAAGAGGTGGCGAAGACAGTGCACAACAATACAGGAAACAAACCCAATGACTTTCCCCTTTGCATGCCAAGCAAGGCTCAGGTGGCAGCACCCTTGGGAGGAAAGCTGGCATTATTTTCAAAAAATTGGCATATTGTTACAAAAGACAAATGGATCCTGGACATTATAAGCAGAGGCTACAGATTTCATTTTCACACTCTTCCAAAAATGAGAGGCATGCCGAACCTGCCACACAATCAAAGGGCAGAGGCTCAAATACAAATTTCAAAGCTCATGGACATGAAAGCTATTCAAGAGGTACCTACTCACGAACAAGGTCAAGGTTTTTATTCCAGACTATTCCTGGTACCAAGGAAGGGAACCGATTGGAGACCCATTTTGGACTTATCCATCCTAAACACATTTCTACTCATACCAAAATTCAAGATGCTCACCTTACAGCAGCTTCTTCCCATGCTGGGCAAGGAGTCTTGGCTGGTAACATTGGACCTCAAGGAGGCATACCTGCATGTCCCAATCAGACAAAGCTGCAGAAGATACCTCAGATTTCTTGCAGGTTCAATCCACTATCAATTCTCTGCATTGCCCTTTGGCTTATCTACTGCGCCCAGAGTATTCACGAAATGCCTGGCTTCAGTAATTGCCTACTGCAGACTTCAAGGGATACAAATTTACCCTTATTTGGACGATTGCCTGATCCAAGCGGACAGCAAACACATACTTCTGGAACATCTGGCTTATGTAACACGGTTATTGAATTCTCTGGGATACACAGTCAACAAAGAGAAATCCAGGCTAACACCATCTCAGAAAATAATTTTCCTGGGTGCCAACTTGGACACAAACACCCAGATGGCCTATCTTACGCCAGAAAAACAGGGGCAACTAACACAGTACTTCAAGATGCTAGCAAATTGTACCAGGCTAACTGCAAGGAAAATCCTGCAGGCTCTGGGCTTCATGGCATCTTGCATTCTTCTAATCCCATGTGCAAAGTTGCATATGAGGAAACTTCAATGGTACCTAACCAAACCTATGGTCTCAACACAGCCACAGTTTGGAAACAATAATACCACTAATTCCATGTTTGCAAAGGAATTTCTATGGTGGGCCCAAGCATGCCAAACAAACACAGGTCTACCATTCTGCAAGCCTCAAGCAAATCAAGTCATCACAACAGACGCCTCAGACTACGCCTGGGGGCACACATGACAGACAGGTGCATTCAGGGCAAATGGTCCCAAAAGGAAAAGCACCTTCACATCAATCAAAAGGAAATGCTAGCAGTGATAAATGCAATTACAGCTTTCAAGGACCTCCTGCATCCAGGGCAATTATTGATAAGAACAGACAACACCACAGTAATGTGGTACATAAACAAACAAGGAGGAACACATTCATACCCCCTGTGCAGGCTGGCCATGTCACTTTGGAACATGGCTCTGGAATGGCAAATCGAACTTCAAGCACAGTACCTGCCAGGTTTGGAAAACACGCTGGCAGACAATCTAAGCAGAAATATGACAGACCACACGAATGGAAGTTGCATCCTCAAGTGTTTACAAAGATAATCCAAGCGTGGGGAAGGCCAGACATAGATCTCTTTGTCTCCCACAGGAATCATCAATTGACAAAATTCTGCTCAAGGACATTTCATCCAAAGGCCTGGAGAGTGGACGCCCTTTCTTTCAGTTGGGCAGCATGGACAGTTTACGCCTTCCCACCTTTGCCTCTACTGCCCAAGGTGCTCTTGAAAGCAAGAGCAGACAGACCGAAGATGATACTGATTGCTCCAGACTGGCCAAGACAACACTGGTACCCACTCCTGAGGAGCCTAACACATTCTCCTCCCTGGACCCTACCTCTAATGCCTCTTCTCCTGACTCAGCACAGCTACAAAACTCTTCACAGTCAGCTGAAAACACTCAATCTGGCTGCATGGAAAATTCCTTAACACCACAACAGACCCTACTCTCCAAGGAGGTGCAGGATGTCATTTTGGAGGCCAGAAGGCCATCTACTAGAAAAGCTTACTCCGCAAAATGGAAACGGTTTTGCGCTTGGAATGAGAAAAAGGGCCAGGATCCTAGAATCCTGAATTTGCCTCAGATATTACAGTATCTAGCTGAGCTGTTGAACAGTGGACTTTCATTTTCCTCCATCAAAATCCATGCCTCAGCCATTTCTCCAGAATACAACACTGATCCACCCTTATTCTCTCACCCACTCTTAAGGCAGTTCCTCAGAGGGGCTAAGAATATAAGACCTCCAAGGAAACAACCAATACCAGCCTGGGATCTTAATTACATTCTAGAAAAATTAACATTGCCTCCCTTTGAACCAGCTGCCTCAACAGATTTGCAATATTTGTCCTGGAAAACAGCTTTCCTTCTGGCCATTACCTCAGCTCGTAGGGTCTCGGAACTACAAGCCCTCATGGCTGTGCAGCCCTTTCTCATCTTCCATCAGGACAGGGTTTCCCTACGAACCAACCCGTCATTTGTGCCCAAGGTAGTATCCAGGGTAGCTTTAAATCAGGCCATACACTTACTTACCTTTTACCCCAATCCTCAAAATAAAGGGGAAAGGCTGCTACATTCCTTAGACATCCATAGACAGCTACGTTACTATTTGGACAGAACAAAGCCTTTCAGGAAATCAGAACAACTCCTTGTGTCCTATGCTGTAGGAGCACAAGGGAAGCCAATTTCCAAACAGACAATTTCAAAATGGATAGGCCACTGCATACGGTTTTGTTACTCCTTTCATGGTAAATCTGTACCTGCAGGCATCAGATCCCACTCCACAAGAGCCACAGCTACCTCTACAGCCTTCCTCAGAGGAGTCCCTTCCAAAGATATTTTGGAGGCAGCCACTTGGAGTTCTGTGCATACCTTCAGTAAACACTACCACCTACCTTTATACTCCAAAACTAGAACAGGCTTTGCCACTGCTGTGTTGCAGGGCATTCTGGCTCCTCCCAGTTCCACCTAGTGCCAACCACCCTGTGCGTAGCTTTGGGATTCTACCCATCTGTTATGACTGCAGCTGTATGCACGATGAACATAGTACAGTTTTGTACCTACCATAAATGTAGATGTTCGAGTGCTAATACAGCTGCAGTCCAGGTTTCCCTCCCTCCTTCCCCTCTGGGTACAGACCTAGTGGCTAACTCCTCATCTTACAACCTGATTGGGTTGTCCTTCTATGGTGTATTTGCTTGCAACTACTGATTTTTGGTTATATTGCATTGCATGATTATATATTATATAGATATATATATATATATATATATATATATATATATATATATATATATATATATATATTGCCTTCCTTCTGGGGGCACCTGACATCTGGGGCAAGAAAGACTGAAGAAAATGGCGTCGGCTGTGTCTTATGTACCCCTGTCGCACTGACGTCAGGAAAGAAAGCGACGACAACCGACGCCGGACTTAGACTTTGGAATTCGGCCGACCGAGGACCCGCCTGACGGCAGGAGAACCCATCTGTTATGACTGCAGCTGTATTAGCACTCGAACATCTACATTTATGGTAGGTACAAAACTGTACTTTGGTTATATACCCTCCCCTCACAAAAAGAAGAAGAGTTTAGGAATTTTTTTAATTTTCGATAGGTTTCTTTTTGAGCATTTCTGCTCAATGAGTTGTAGTTGGATATGTTGCTTTTTCAACAAATCAGCATACACCCATATGTGTTTGTATATGTGTATATATGCATATATCAATGTACTGTCTTTGATCAAAAAACTAAAGTACGGAACCAAAATTATCTAAAAAGGTCAAAAATCAAAATAAAGAAAACAAAAGCAAAACAAAAAAAACATGCCCCACACCCACTGCTAATTATATATTCCAACTTTAAGATTACACAATAGTGGAGAAAGGACAAATTCCCACTCCTCTGATAACTATTTCATACAAAGTAATGTTGGCATTCTGCTATCATATGACTGTTTGGTCACTTGCTGGTATTACAGGCATTCACTATTTTGAATGTTTGACCAAAGTGCTAGTTCTCATATGTAATGTTATTTCTTTTCTTTTGCTGCTGGCAATTAGCCCTCCATTCCTCTAGAGACATTACTGAAGCAGCCATCTATCTGGAGGTTTGTAGTTTTGTCTCTACCCTTCCCCTGGTGGCTGACAAGACTCATGGCACTGTGGGGACATGCATTCTGTGCCCCCCACTGGCATGTGCGCAGTCCCTCACACATGCCAACAAGGGCTTTCATCAGTGGCTTGGAAAGCCAAGCCCTCATCCCTTGGTCCTGCTGCAGTTATTATGCAAAGGCTTCCACAAGCGAATTTTAGCTGATTGGGACCACCAGATCCCCCCCCCCCCCAAGGATGGGATAGCAGGTGTAAACCGCTCACTCCTATTTCTTCTTTAACCCAAGCTGCATGCATTTGTGTCAAAGTCAAGGATTCATGTCCTCTGTTCCAATTCTGGTCTTTTTCTATGACCTTTCTGACCCTCAAGTCTTTAAATTCCAAATTCAGTATAAGTATGATAATACTGTTTTTGAAAATGGACCAAGCTATGTAATGTATTTGTCCTGTAAAATGCATTTGTTGGTATTTTAAAAGTCAGTTACATTCTTCAGTGTAGTTAAACACATCCTTGCATTATTTTTCTCCTTATAACATGACCTATGTGTAGTTTAGTGCCAAGAAACATTAAAAACATTTAAATTTTTATTACTGTTTTCCCATCCAGATCATGAAGTTCCCCTCATTTTTCCTAGTCAAAGCTCAGGTTGTTTCAGAAAGGAACCTGTCTCTGCATGACTTTCTGTCTATATTTTTCACTACAGGTCACCACCAGTAATGTTACATTCTTAGCCTCTCCTGCAGAGGTCACTAAACTACTAAACTGTAATCTATTTATAAAAAGTTAGTTGTTGCAGAAATATTTATAATAAAAAGCAGGAATCTGGTGTACTACAACATTAGATAAACTGGTAAGTACTGTCAATTTTAGCTTTTGAAGTTTTGTTATTGTCCATGTAAGCTTAGAAAATTAGGGACAGTATGAAATTCTAGAAGTTTCTTGAAACTGCTTTACTAGGTCTATGAAATATTAACCATCAGTCACAGAAAAATGAGGAAAGCTGCTATTCCTGACGTAATATGTATAGAAATATTGTGAAAACTTGCTAGAACTACAGCATTAAATAAATGAGGAAACTGCAGTCTAACTACTTTGTTTGGGATAAGATTTAAATGCATAATAATGTTTTTTTAACAGCCTAACATTAACATAAATCAAGAGTGAAGCTCTGGTACCATTTCCAGAGACATTCTAAAAAAGCCATTGACCCACAACAGTACCACAGTAAGTAAGTGCAAACAAATTATCTGATGTATTGTGTCTAGGCTGTGTCCTGTTGTGGGACACAGAATGTATTGTGAGAGAAAAAGCACACTGGAGAATAAAATTATTTCAGTATCAGTATGGCAGTCCTTTTCGGGCTGTTTTGGGGTTTAATAAATTACAGAGTAATATTAAGAGTAAGACTGCTTTTAGGAATATAACTAATTAGAAAAAAAAACCTAAAAACTTAGATCAATACTGACTCTTTCTGGTTGGTGAATGAGTCTCTGTGCTTAACGTACCTGGTCTGGTTGCTTGCTGTTCGAGGCATCTACCAGAAAAAGGCTACAAGCCTACAGATCCTTGCATCATCTGGGACAAGACTGTGGATCACCAATAGGCTGCCCCTGATTCTGTTCTTGGGATCGGTGCTAGCATTTTGCTTCTGGTGAGAGAAGAAGCAAAGGAGTATTGTATCCCGACAAAGTGAATCTGTGGTGAGACCAGCATTACTAGTAGCCAGGCAGTAGCCATTCATGCGACTCCCCTCTTTGCATCACTCTTGACAAGCTAATTCTTTGTTTTCAGTAAGTACTGCTTGATTTCTTTCTAACTTCAGAATATATGCCTAAATACTTCATTCTTAAATTTTCAGGGTCTACATATTAGTTACCCTTCGTGTTTGGCAGTGCTCTGTACAGACTCAGACAACCTGAATGACATTTTTTCTGTAAAAGCACAATTGAAATTTCTCCAATATCTAGTTGCATACAGGACAACTAGTTTGCAGTGACAAGGCACTGTCCACATAGTTGCAAACTGGATACTCCTGACAGTGATTGATATTCTCACTCCAACCGTCTAATCAATAAAAAATGATCTGTTGCCATGGATATGAACTTTCCTCCTATCTCCGTCATCAGCTTGGTGGATATGGGCATCCCGAGGCAATGGAGAACTTGCCTCATGTTTACTGACAACCAGTTAATTCTCAAACAAACTGATACGGTATGTGAGAGATGTATTTACACAATGTCACTGGAAGCAAAGCTCTCATATAAAAGTACTCATAATGCCAGTAAGGTTGTCAGTAGTACATATGGTGCACCCATCACGCATAATTCAAAGCAGACATATAGACCCACATATACTGAGGCACTTACATGTAACCTTCCTAAACCATTAAAGACATCCCAGACAAAATACACATGAGAAATACTCTCAGCAGCCTCAAACACACTCTTTTAAAACAACACTGACATCAGCACATAGAGCTACATCTCATGGAGCCTTTACCTCTAAGCCCATAAGGCAAGTCATCACACAATCCAGCATTCTAGTCATTGGAGACTCCATTGTGTGACACACTGATCTCCCTCTCACCAGGCTGAGTAAGGAGAAAGTTATGGTCAGTTGCTTATCAGGGGCTAGGATCTGCCACATTACCCATGCACTCAGGTCACTGGATCACAATTACCAATATGACTCAGTCATAATCCATGTGGGAGTAAATAACCTGAGACGTACCTCCCTAGACTATATGAAGAGAGACATCATAGAGCTTTTGGAATATGTGTCTCAGGCTGGTATGAGCCTAGCATTGAGCAGCATTTTACCTACTCCATGGATGATGCCACAATACAAACAAAAGATGATTGACTTTAATAATTGGCTTAGTTTCTGGTGTCATTCTAAAGGGGTGCAATATTTGTCAGCATGGAAGGAGATGGTCAACAGACCATGCTACTTTGCCAGGGATGGTCTGCAACTCTCCCCTCTAGGCTTTTGAATATTAGCTAAAACATTGTCTTCCCCCATAGTGCCTTTTTAGGCAATGCCAAACTGGAAGTACTTCCGACATAGCAAATCAAAACCAAGAATATCTAAAGGTATTACTGCTGAATGCTAGGAGCCTAAACAAAAATTTCACTCCCTGGAAGCTCTTTTTACCCCGGAGAATGCTGATGCCTGTGCAGTCTCAGAGATGTGGTTTAAAGCCACGGACAGCACACCAACAGTGCAGGGTTATAATGCCTTCCACACATTTAGACCATCTACTTCACAGGCAGGGGCTAAAGGTGGAGGGGTCTCTGTCTATATCAAAAATAAATATATTTCAAGGCTGGTCAAACAGGACAATGCACTTGAGCTGCTCCATGTTCAAATCACCATAGGTAAAATCTAATACCACTTCTTTGCAAGCTGTATGTCCCCCTCTGTGACCCTGGAAACCCGTACCATGTATTTAAATGCATTAGAAACACCAACCATCCAACCCAATACCATATTCATGGGTGACTTTAATTACCCCAATATTAACTGGGAATCCTATATAACATCAAACATACATGCACAGAGATTCCTGGATTTTGTAAACACAAACTCCCTGGACCAGATAGTCAATACACCAATTAGGTGTGCAACCATACTGGATCTGGTCCTCACTAATATGGGAGAGTGCTGCACACCGCCCTCCTGTAATGCCTTCCCTGGTAAGATTAGGCCACAAAATGGTCTCCTTTGAAGTAAAAATCAAACCTGGACCTGCTGGTAAACCAGGAGTATTCAGGAACTATTCTAAGGTTAACCTCCTGCTATTAAGTGAGAACCTGGCAAAATTTCGAGCCCTATAAACCCTGAGAACACTTCTGCCATGCAGAACTTTTCACAGAAACCCTGTACAGGCATGCTAATAGCTGTATAGAGGCAGCTGTACAGAACTAACTCAAAAATCAACCCGCCGTGGTGGAATCACAAAATCAGTCAGATCTACAACAGGAGGAAGAAACTCATGGCAAAAATTAGGAGGTGCAGCACCCAGCAGGATAAAAGTAGTGTCATTAAACTAAACAAACAAATCACAGACAAAGTCTACCAAAGCCAAATTTGAGGTAAGTTTGGCCTCCCAGGCTAAGGACAAACACAGAGCATTCTTTAGCAATGTCCACAACTTCAAAGGCAATACACAATTGTGTGCAGAGCTCATTGTAAATGGAGCCACCTATACTGACCCAGAAGATATAGCAAACCTCCTGGCTGATAAATTCAGCTCCAACTTTACTCTTCTCTCCCCCTCAACCTTCCCTCAGGAAATATCATCAAATATAACTCCCCCTACTATCACTATGGAACAGGTCCTTAATGCTCTCTATAATACCAATAACACTGCATCAGTGGGCCCAGACAATATCCCAGGATGCCTTCTAAATAGCATAAAACATAACCTATCAAGGCCGCTTGAATTACTGTTTAACTGTAGCCTCCAAACAGGCTTTGTGCCTCATGAATGGAGAAAGGCAACAGTCATCACTCTGCACAAAGGTGGGCCATCTACAGACCCTGGAAACTACAGACCAATAAGTATCACTAGTTGTATATGTAAAGCCATGGAAAGAATTATTGTGGAGATAATCAATAGAGCTATAATAAACCTCTAGACACTGGACCCAACCCAGTTTGGTTTTGTAAATGGCAGATCATGCCTACTCAACCTGGCGGACATCTTTGAGAAGGTCATCAAAGCAATGGGTGAGAGCAAAATCGTTCATACTGCCTACCTTGATCTGGCCAAGGCATTTGACACAATACCCCATTCGAGTATTGTTGACAAACTCAAGAGGTTAGGTAAAAACCCATATGTCACCCGGTGGATAGCCAGCTGGCTCACAGACAGGAACCAGAGACTTAGAATTGAGGAGTCCACCTCTACAGAGTGGCCAGTCACAAGTGGAGTCCTTCAAAGATCAGTCCTTGGACTGCTCCTTTTTGGCATTTCCTTTCAGAAGTCAAGGCCGATGTCACTGGTCTCTGGCTGACTAAATTTGCAAATGATTGCAAATTAGGAGCTGTCATTGAATCTCACACTGACACAAATGTTCTCCAGGAGGGGCTTAGACATACCTCCCTAGACTATATGAAGAGAGACATCATAGAGCTTTTGGAATATGTGTCTCAGGCTGGTATGAGCCTAGCATTGAGCAGAGGCATGGACTAAAACTAAATGCCAAGAAATGCATAGTAGTATCCTTTGGGAAGTCATCCATCCTTGGTAACTATCATATTGACAACACACCCCCTTAGTGTTGACCCAGTAGTCAGGGGCTTAGGGACACACATAGATAGTAATCTAGACTTTGATCATCATGTGCCTAAAGTGGTGAGGAAATCATTCTGTGTTGCGCAACTTATAAACAAAGGCATGGCATCTAAGTCCAAGGATGTCATTGTTCCACTGTATTCGGCATTCATCAGAGCTGTCATTGAGTACAATGCCCCCTTTGGTATGTACCTAACCAGGCATTTCCAACAACTGGAACGTCCACAGAGGTTCCTCACTATATGAGTATAGGGCATAAGTAATATTTCCTATGCAGACTGCCTCAAGGCCCTATCCCTGTATTCTGTCTCCTACAGGCTTTTGAGGGGAGTTCTATGCCTGGCATACAGGGCATTGTCAAACCCCACTCTGATGGAGCTCCTGCATATCCACAAAACAGTGCCAGAATTGCCTCTTCTGAAGACTTAAACCTTGCCTGGGATATAAATAGGATCTGCTGGAGAGATCGGTATGTATCCCAGAGATTACCCCAGCTATGGAACAGGATCCCCATCCATGTGAAACAGAGTTTCTCCCTAATCCAATTCAAGTTGAACTTGGATAATTGGATGGGAAACCGGAAATTCACCCCTGGTTTGGCACCTATGCCTCTAATACAAACAGGTAACCTGTAAATGGTTCATCTCCCAGGTCCATGCTGACACTTATCAAGGGTATCAGAACTCATCAGAGATTTGGGATGCATGACCAGGCTTAAAAAGGCCCTTGTGGTAGTTAGCCTAGTAAACAACTATGAATCTATGAACTGAGATCTCAGTACTGGACACAGCAGCAGTTTGTGATAGAAATCATATATATTTTTTTCAGTTTCAAGATGGAGCTTTCCTTTAAAAGAAAGAAAGTGCAGAAGAAACGTCTCATAATAGCTATTAAATCTTTAGCTCTACTACATATTCTTTTGCTAAAATAAGTACAATGTGCTTACCCCAAAAGACCAACCAGCATACCTCTCAACTGTCCAGATTTTCATAGAACGTCCAGATTTTTTGCCACATATTTTGGGTCTGTCCCTCATACAATTTTGTGGTTTTCTGACAAATCACCAAGGATTACAGGCACTAAATAATGACACACATTTGAGTTTCAGACTTCATATCCATCAGAAAATGCATGCTAACATAAAGTTATATGAGCAATATTTAATATCTGTCCCTAATTTTGGGCCTTTCTCCACCCATTATTTTTCTTGAACTAAGAGAGGTATGCCAAGCAGTGTAAATGAATATATTGGAATATGCAATGATCTGATATTCACAATATGACTTGTTGGTCACTTTCGTAGAAGATGTCATTCATCACAAAGTTTTAAGAGGCTAAAAATGATAATTTTTATATAAACTGTTGAGGAAATACAGGTGACCAGTGACACTAGTGAAGCTAACCAAAGTGACTGTTTAGTTTGGGCAGGTGAAGAAGGTGCTCACTGTGCTCTCTTTTACTGCTGGGCTGTCTCTGATGGCCATGGCAGGAGACTGCAACATGGATTCTAATGGTATTGATCTACTGCTCCACAGCTAGTGAAAGAATACCTGGAATTTGTTTTATGTTGCATGTACTAAAACGATTTGTTAGTTCTGTCCACAGTTGATATAAAATATATGATCTGATGTTGTCAGTCTTCATTCATTCACGACAGTTGGGTTTCGGTTCCGTCCTCGGAACTGACTCGGCCATTGTAACAAGCTCGCACCAACCAGAAACTCTCGAGCTAAGACCATAGTGCCTCTCTTCCTTTCCCTTCAGATCTCATTTGGCAAGTAGATTTTCAGGACGCGTCGGGACCTGCTCTCAAGCTAAGTTCTTTGTTTTTCAATATTTTTTCTTATTTACACCTCCTCTCGCTAATATTTCTTGGTTGTTAACTTCCCTTGACTTTCACAGTTGTGTGCGTGTGTGATCGAGTGAATGGCTGTTTATTACATTTTGTAATTCACCTAACAATGGCTGAGAAACAGGTACAACTGGCTTTAAGCAATGTGAGAAATGTAGCAGAAAGATGCCCAACTCCGATGGGCATCTTTCTTGCGTTTATTGTTTGGGGGTACCACACTTGGAAATTCAGCCTCCGTGCAACCTCTGTAAGGGTTTTAGTGCCCAGACCCTTGCAGAGTGTCGCAACAAATGAATCCTCAAGGGGTTAAAAATGCCCTTTTCAGAGGCTTTGTATGAGTTGGAGGCATCAAAACCTCCTAAAAAAGAAACAAAAAAGAGGAGCTACTCTGTCCCAGAGTCTCCTCAAGAATCAAGATTGTGCAAAGGCCATGTTTCCATGGAACCGAAGTCTAAACAATCCAAATTGGTACCAGCAACAGTCTCAGCACTGGAATGTATGACCCCTTCCACGGTGCCGTATATTCTTATAGAACCAATGAAAGTTACCAGGGTACAGATCCCTTCAACGGGACCTAGGACCCTCTCAGCACCAATAATAGTTTCCCTTGTAAAACCCATCTCTTCTCCCCCAATACAAGATTTTGGTCAACTGACCTTGGTGCTGAAGGTCAAATCCATAGCCAGGACCTGATATTCCCCATCTATTGACCCCTTTGTTGGTCATCAGCTCAGTCCTTTTATTGAATGCCCAGAATCTCACTCAAGGATGTTTATTCATTCCACCAGGAGCCTTTCGGAGTTTGATGTAGTTAGATTGATGGATCAGCTCTTGGAGGCCAGATTTATTCCAACCCCATCTAGGACCTTCCTCCCATCCGGCGCCAAGGTCAGAAGACTGCAACTTACCTTCCGCCTTCAATCTCCCTGCAGGATTTGGATCCCTCAACACCGACACCTCTCCCGATGCCAGCTTCTTCGGTACTGATGGTGGATCTCACCTTAGTACCAGAACCCACTCTGTGGACCTCGGCTCAGTTGGAGCTGACCCACCCATGGGGCCATGGCTTGGCTGCCGGCTCCAGAATCCGTAGTACGGCACCAATTTTTTCCACGGCGCCATCTAAGGTTCCGGTTGCTTTGACAGTTCCGAGTCCTCTCGCAGCTCCTTCTCTGGAGGCGGGCTCATTGGAGTGGGGGTGGGCCTGCCTTTCAGATTATGGAGATAGCGCTCGCCTCAGCAGGCTCACAGTTGACACCCACTTCATCAGAATGTCACAGCTCTGTATCCCATGGCTCACACCTGTCACAGTCTACTACACTGGGGCAGCGGGCACTGGAGCAGCAAGGCAACCTTCCACGGAGTACCCTCTCTTTGGAGTTTTCCTCAGACCTTCCCCCTGATGAGCCACCCTGTAAGAGATTGTGCAAGAAGAAGCACATTGATTCTCTGGAAGAATCTCTCATCGAGGATACAGATTACAATGAAGGGGAAGGGTCCCCTGGGCCACCCCTGAAGATGTCTCCTTCGGAGACATCCTAGAAATCTTAAAGCAGAGGGGTGACTGGAAGCCCATTAACCCTTCCTTGAGGAATCTGTCTTCTTGCAGGCTTTCTGTGCCCGACCTTCAACTTCTTGGGTGACCTCACCTGCAGATGAGTTAGTCAAGCTCATCATGCAGTGTGATTGGAAGGCCCTTGACACTTTTGAACCAGTTCCCCACAGACCTGACAAAAATTCTCTCTCCCCCAGAGGATCAACCCCACTGGTCCAAGGGTTTAGCGGTAGATGATATGGTGGTGGCAGCGATCACAAAGAAGGAACTCGCGTTTGAGAGTCCTACTGTCCATCCTCCAAACCGAGAGTCTTGGACATTGGACAGATTAGGGGAGCAGGTTTATGCTTCAACGACCTTTGTCATATGATTGTTGAATTTCTTGGCATATTTTACCTGTCTTCAAAGGGACCTGATCACTGAGCTGTCAGGAACCCTAGCAGGAGTAGTGTTTGACGAGGTACGTGACAAGGTTGCCTTGCAGCTTGTGACCCGAGACTCCACCTCTAACTCGCCCATGTGGTCAATTGTACATATAACCAAAGGGGTGGCCAGAGCAGCTGGTTCATGCATTATCATGAGACGTCACGCCTGGATGTGCTTGTGTGACTTCACGGACCCCTTCAAGTCTTCTTTTGTCAACACTCCCATCGATGCTTCCTCTTTGTTTGGCCTGAATGTTAAAGACACATCAGTCAGGTGTGAAAAGGATGGAAAGACCCTATCTGCTGTGGGCATACATTTTTCCATTCCTCAACGACCCTATTCCAGGAGTCAGAGGAGTGGAAAGATGTGGTTCAGAAAGTCCCAAGGGCCTTTTCAGGACACACTTGGCAAGTTTTCTCCCTGGGGCCAGAGGGGGCCTACGCAAGTCACTACAAATTTTGGGTACTGCCCTTTGGTCTCACCACAGCCGCCAGGGTGTTCACCAAATGCACGGCAGTTGTAGCAGCTCATCTGAGGCTGCATGGATTCTGGGTGTTTCCATATTTGCACGATTGGCTCCTTAACCACCCCCACCAGGCATCTACTGCTTCACACCATAAACTACATTCTAGAGCTTGCAGAGTTTATAGGAATTTCAATAAACAAAGAAAAGTCAAAACTGGCACCCACTCAAAGCATAGAATTAATTGGAGCAACATTCAACACAAGATCTTGTGTGGTTGCTCTGTCTCTTCACAGACTACAAAGATTAAGGTCACAGCTTCAAGTGATACTTTCTCAAAACATAGTCCCAGTTCAGTTAGTCTTACAACTACTAGGGTCAGTGGCAGCGACAATCACCCTAGTTCGCTTGGCGAGGTTCCACATGAGGCTGCTTCAATGGCTCCTAGCATCACAATGGTCTCTGTTAACACACCTGATGTCTTATCTAATCCGCATAACAAATCAATGCTAGCAGGATCTGAACTGGTGGATGAAGCTAGAAGAGGAGCTATGGAGTCACCCCTTTTCACCCCCTTAGTCAAAGGCTGTAGTGACAACAGATGCATCCTGATGGGGTGGGGGGCATTTTCAGGGAAAGGCAATCCAAGGCACTTGGTCCCCCTTAGAGGCCAATTTGCTTATCAGTGTCCTAGAACTGAGGGCGGTGCTTTTAACGTTACAAGCATTCTGATCTGCCCTTCCACCGGGGACAATTGCTATCCAGTCAGACCACATGTGAGTCGTTTGGTACATCAACAAACAGGGTGGAACTAGATCTTATCCGTTATGTCGGGAAGCCATGAGAGTATGGCAATGGGCGATCGCCTCCAACCAATTTCTGATAGCAATGCACATTCTGGGGAATTCCAATGTGATCGCGGACAAACTGAGCAGATGCATTCTCCTGCCTCATGGGTGGTCTCTCAGTCCTGTAGTAGCGGCGGAGATCTTTCATCAATGGGGCCAGCCTTGCTGCGATGTGTTTGCATCTCCCAAGAACCCCAAATGCTCTAATCCTCGAGAGATGCTCTTCTGCACAGTTGGCCCCCGGGACTGCTTTATGCCTTTCCTCCTTTTCCCCTAATACCATAGTTTTTGAAGAAAGCTCAACGGTTGAGAAGCAAAGTGATCCTCCTTGCACCTTATTGGTCCTGTCAAGTCTGGTTCCCCTTTCTTTGGCCTCACCTAGTTCACCGTCTATGGACTCTGGACCCAACTCCAGGACTGTTGTCTCCTCCACAGAGGTTGGTCCATCCCAACCTACAAAGTCTTAAGCTGACCGCATGGTACCTCCACTTCCAGTTATTGCCAGGCAGAATAATTTATCTTCCCCAGTACAAAAGATACTTCTGGCATCCCATAAACTGTCCACCAGGAAATGTTATCTTAGTAAATGGAACATATTTGTGATCTGGTCTCAAGGAGAAGGAGTTGACCCTTTTTTAGCCTCGATTAATTAGGTGCTAGAATATTTATCAACTTTACTCCAATCAGGAGCCTCAGCTTCTACTATCAGAATTTCAAATTTCCATAATGGCTTTGATGATTATTCCTTGTTATCTCACCGCCTTTGCAAAACCTTCCTAAAGAGAGTTAGGCATTTGAAACCACCTTTTAAAGAGCCCATTGAACCTTGGAATTTGACATTAGTCTTACAAACTTTGATCTGTCGGTCCTTTGAGCCAGCAGCCTCCTGTGATATATTTGCATCTTGGAATACGTTATTCCTGGTAGCCATCACTTCAGCCAGGAGAATATCAGAATTGCAGGCATTGTGTATAAAGCACCCATACATCATTTTTCATAAAGAGAGAGTATCCCTTAGGACTAGCTCTTCTTTTCTACCCAAAGTTGTCTCAGTCTCAAACATTAACCAATCTACTGACCTCCCAGTTTTCTTCCCAAATTTTTCAAACATTTGTTGGAAGTGCACAGACAATTACGTTTTTACTTAGAGCAAAATCATTCAGGAAATCAGACCCAACTGTTCCTGTCCTTTTCAGGTACTCTCCTAGGCAAACCAGTTTCCAAAGTCACCTTATCGAAATGGTTGAGAGATTGCATCACCTTTGCTTATCATCAAAATAAAATGAATCTGTCAGCTAAAGTCAAGGCCCATTCTACCAGATCAGTTTCCACTTCAGTGGCCTTTCATTCTAGAGCTTCCGTGGATGACATTTGCGCAGCAGCTACTTGGGCTACCCCTCATACCTTTATCACTCATTACAAATTGGATATAGTGTCCAGGGGAAGAGCATCCTTTGGCTCTATGGTGCTAAGGAATATCCTTCAATAGGGCCTCCCAGGGCATAAAGTAGCTAGGGTCTCTGTCCCAACTCTTCATGAATGAATGAAGATGATTGACAACATCAGATAAAAAAGTTATGTTCTTACCATAATGTAACATTTGTGTTGTCGATCTTCATTCATTCTTGACATCCCAACCTCCAACACCCTCCAAAGACTCCTGGAGGTTTGGAACTAGTCCTGGCTCTGTAGTAGGGCAGTTGCTCAGACAAAGCTACCGCTTTTTTATTTCTATGGGCAAAACCCGATCTGAAGGGAAGAGAGGCACTATGGGTAGCCTTAGCTCAAGAGTTTTTGTCTGGCATGAGCTTGTTTCAATGGCCGAGTCGGTTCCAAGGACGGAACCGAAACCCAACTGTCGTGAATGAAGATCTACAACATAGATGAAACATTATGGTAAGAACATAACTTCTTTTTTTTTTTTTTTTTTTGCAGTTGATCTGCAGTAGGACCCTCCCTGATGGATGGGGTCGTTCTCTCCACCAATGAGAGTTCAGCATCTTCTCTCTTCTCTTACACGTTTTCCATTTTTGCTTTACAACAGTTTAACCAACATGGGCTAACAACTATGACACTTTTTGGGGGTAGTGACACTGCTATGATTACCTTTGTACTATTATGCAACATATTTTTCATTTTGTGCTTTGTGAGTTATGTAACTGCTTGTATACCATACTTTGTCCTTGATAGCATCATTCACTTATCTGCTTGCATATTCTGAAGTGCAATTCTTTATGTGAACAAAAAAAGAAAGGGAAGTAAAAAGTATTTTCATCTAAGACTAAGTCTGAAATAGCTGAAACCCCTGGAGTGGTTGTTTCTTTCAAGGAGCAAGCCACCCGTACTGCTGGGCATTTACAGCAAAGTGGTACCACATAGAGGGGAATTCAGCAACAAAGAAATGAAAGATATGGCTGATAATTTTAGCACTAAAAGTAAGGCTGACTACTGTTTGTGGTGTCTGCTTTTTTTTCTTGGCAGTGATCACCAAAATGTTTCTTGCAAACACTATAAAATCATAAACAAAGAAATTAGGCCTTTGGGAGGCACAATAAGCTTCTTGTATTGGGACAGTGGATATCTGACTACTCCCACAGCTACAGAACCATCCACAAACTTAAGAAAAAAGCATGAAGAATCACCCAAGAGAAAATGCAACCAAAAAAGGAGGAAACACAAACCCCAAAAAATGGAAATCCTGAGTAAGGTGGTCATTAAAGAGTTAGTGGGAGTAAGATTGCATAGCTATACAGGTCTTGCCTTTCCTAAATATGCCTGGTAGCATCAGTCCTGGGGAGATGCAGCTTAATACCCCTTATGCAGGTTCCTGTTCAAGAAGTGTCCCAATATGTGACAGCCTCTCCAGAGACAGACAGAAGGGTCATGGTTTTGGATTCTATCTTGACAGTTGCCATTTTTTGCAATAATATTCTTTAATACTGTAACTCAACCTTCTCCTCTTGACTGAAATTCTGACTGTTTTGGTGAATCAATCTCCTGATGATGGGGCATCCTCATTTTTGAGGCCTTTATCTGCAGTTCCAGGACCCTTAACTATACCGCTACTTGACTACCATATGTCTGCCTTGGCCCTTGATTTCTTAAATTATAAAAGGAAAGGAAAATATGAGGATGATCATGTGAAGCCTCAGCAGCAACATGCTACTCCTGGCTTGATGCAGTCTCCAACACCTTCTACTTATGGTGTGGTCCAGTAGGCTAGGAGGAAAAGGGGCCCTTCATAGGAGTGTTCATTGAAGTCAGACTTGGATGGTCTACTCTGAAGATGTGGCCAACTCTGACCAGATTCAATCCTCCCCGCATGATACAAGCAATGAGGACACTGTTGCGTCAGAATATCCTCAGAGGACTTTGACCTTGAGTTTAATGATGAGGGTCACTTCTGTTGTGTGGAGGGGATTAAAGATTTAGTCATGGACATGATACTTTGTGGTGTTGGGTATAGAAAAAACAAATCCTTTAACATTTCCCTTTGATGTCCAAGCATTCAGGGGCACTAGTGAGATCACCTTGGTAGAACTGGGATTATAGTTCCTTGTCACTAAGGAAAATGACTGCTTTTTTGGAGTTTTTGAAAAATCCAAATGTTTTGTATAAGAATCCTGTTTCAGACTCTACTGTCTTCATGGATACTTCTACAGGATTTAAGCAATTGCTAGATTCTGCACTCTTCCCAGTGACAGAGAAGATAGGGAGTTGTATTTGGAAATAATGTGTGTGTCTACCATGCTTGGAATCAGGAAAACATGTTAGACCCATATAGTCTAGTACTAAAGTTATATAAATTAAGAAGATAAGATAAAGCTGAATGAATATAGGATGAGACCATCAAGAACATAAGCAACAGATTAATACAGGGTACATTCAAGATAAGAAATGCTATCAAATGTACATACATTGCAACAGCTGTCATTGGCCCAGTGGTCAGATTACAGGTCTGGCATGATGTTTCTAAGGAGTATTTGCTGAATGCAGCCTTAGACAACAACTACTCTTTGTTCTACTTAGTAAGACATTATAGGAAGCTAGAAGAGAAAGGCAAGAAAATAAAATTCCTCAAGCAAATCTTCCTTTATCTTTATATATCCTTATATATAGTAGAAACTATCCCAACTAACAGTGGCCCTTTTATAGGAAACAAACAGTACAAACAGAAAAATCTAACTTAAAAAAAAAAGAAAACAAGCTTGGAGAGGTAGACAGGGGCAGGGCAGACTAAAAGACAAGATATAAGGGGGTAGATTCCTTCCCTTTAATGTTACATACTTACATTATTGACTAGATTACACCCTTAGCTATGCTTTACATCTTCCTATTCCTTTTGGTCAGGAGACTGTAATTGTATCAACCAGGTAGTCAGAACGTGGATATTCTCTTTACAAAATAGAAACTCAGCTATTCCCAGCAGCTACTACTTTTTAAAGAACATTTGTCAAGCAGGGCTACAGTATGTATTCCCCACCAGCACATACCACCACCAAGAGAAAGGAGGGAGATTTTATTTCAAACTTTTTATTACAAGTTGTGACGTCCCTCCTCTGGGCTAGTGATCAAGGAGCCTCAGTCCTCAAAACTGACACCAGTGGGGAATGTTCACTGGAAAAAAAAAATCGACACACACAGTATTTTCAGATGCAGCTCTCTGCACCAAGTGCAGTTTCCCTTAAGAGCACACAGGAAATACTCCAGTCCTGGGGCTGGGTTTTCTCTCCGGAACCCAAATAAGACTCCCCACTGATACAGCTATGGAGTTGAGTCCTTAGCCGGGTGTTCCAAGCCAAATCCTCCATCACCCTCTCTGTGAAGTCAGTGCTCTCTGTATCTCTGTTCATAGTAGCTGACACATACACACTGTCTTTGAGATTTGATTTACACGCGCACACACACACACACACACACACACACACACACACACACACACACACACACAAACCTGGCACAGCTTATCCACTTTGCCACCGCCACTCAAACTATAAGGTAGGTACACTGCCACCCGAAAACCCAAAGCCAGCTATTCAAAGGCTCTTAAAAGGGTACCCAATTACACGTAGTAAAATTAATATTTGTACACATGGTAGTATCTGACCAAACAGCAAAGCTTTCAAGAGTGTGGAGCTACAGTACCACCAAATAAATGCAAGTGCTCTCAAAGGTTAAATATTTTCTAAAGGACCAGTCACAGTGAAAGGTATACATATATTAAATAATAAATATTAAAAAAGAATAATGAATAATAAATATCTATTTACAATAAACACCAGAGTTTCAAGCACAGGAAATGTAAAAAAAAAAAACAACACAGATTGAAAGACTCGGACAGATACAGAAAAGAAATTTGGCTAATCTCACTATATATTCCTAACTGACTGAAGAATTACTACCCCCTAGTTACTTACTAAAGCAAGGCAAGATGAGGTGCATGAGTGTCTTTGTTGTCAGGTCCAAGACAGAGTGCATTTGTCACATCTCCCACTAGTATTAAAATACAATTTCAGTGCTGGCTACAGAATATCACATCTGGTCACCTAATTCTGTGCTTCCCACACTACCCCCTCACTAGCAACTGAGACAGAAACTGGCACAGAGGTGTCACAATACACACACAGAACTTTGCTAAGGCTTAATACAGCACCTGGAAGATATAAACCAATTCCAATACCTCCACCCTTCCCGTGGAAAAGCTTTTCACAGACATTGCATATCTAGCATTCTGACCTGTGAGGTAAATCTTTATGGCCTAAACCTGTTTTTATCAAGGTTAGCTGGGCTGAGCTTAACCCCTTCCTTTCCAGCATCCTCTGTTAAAATAAATACATTTAATCAGTTACAACAATACAGTCTGACATGCATGTATATTTCTTTTCTGTCCAGCAGGATCCACAGTTGACATTTTTAACACAAGCAACTTTACAAATACATTTTAACACAAGCATCTGTACAAATCAGTTTGATATTCAAATGACATGTAATTCTTTACAAAACTCTAGCTAGCTAGGCTGGCATATGTTACGCATGTACTGCCCTACTCCCCCTAGCACAGCTGGCACTACCTCACATCATCACACAAGGGAAAGAAGAATTGTGAAGATCAATACTGGCTCTATCCCTGAAAACAAATTTGTCAGAGTGAAAAAATTTAAAATTATTACATTGCAGGCTGTACTAGCCCTGTTGTAATGAATGCCCTGCTAACTGAATGACATGCTTGCATAGCCCTCTCTACAGAACAGCCTATTCCTCCATTGACTACACTTTAGCAGTTTAACGTTCTATTTTTTTTTAATTTCTCCAAGTCTTTTGGGTTTCTAATACTATGAATGGAATGGAACCCATTCCTAAGTCAAAGTATGATTAAAGTTCATGAAATTAGTATTGTTTCAATCTTTATTGTTAGCCAGAAGTGCTCTTCACTGGACTCACAATGTCCCCAGTAATGACTCCTCCTGCAATTCATATGTATCGGTAACATATCTAAGTACAATTGTAAATTCTTTTTTATAAGACCCATTGCTCCTACTACTATTGAAACTGTCCGAGTATCCTTCTTCCACATTGCCCTCCTTTCTGCTTGGAAATCCTGGTATTTTATGACTTTGTGTCTGTCTGTATGTAAGATGCTGTAGTCACTCTGTTTAGCAGTTTCAACGATTAATGCTACCTCTGTCTTTTTTCATGGACTGCTATATCTGGTTTTCTCACATCTATTTTTTGAACTGTTTTTAATGGCTTATGCCATGTGATATAAACTTTATATCATTTTCTGTAATGCTTTATGGCTCATGTTTCCAGTGTTTTTTCAGCTACTTTAGTATTCCCCAATGCAACATTCTTGCCACATTACTATGTCTTTCAGTATACAGTCCTTCTGTCATTAGTACGTCACAACCAGCAACAAGATATGTGACTGTTTCCAGTTCTGTTTTACAAAACCTACATTTGTCTGTTTCTCCCACATGTTCAGTGGACTTTGTAAACCAACATGTACGTAGTCCACTATCTTGGGTCACTAATTAACCTTTCATCTTTTGGTTTCAATTCACCTCTCCTTAGCCATTCCTGCATTCGATCCTGAGCCACATGAGGTTGTTCCAAGAGTTTTCTATACTTGCAGCTATATTTATGCATTTTCCACATTTCTTGCTTTCTTATCTGACTTTTTCACATTATATTCTTGCTTTTGTTTTTTTGGCACATTCAGTTGCTGCTTGATTTTTATCTACTTCTGGTTTGATTTCCATTTCCGCTTGACACCGATATTCTTCTGCTAAACTAAACTCATGTTTTAAAACTTTCACTACAATTGGGTCCTGTGAGGTCAGCAGATATGTATGCAGTCCCACTTTTGCAGATCTATACATGTAATCAATTTCGTGGAGGCCCATACCTTTTTCAGAACAGAGAATATATAATCTTGGTGTACACTGATTTTTATAAATCATTTGATAAGCATGAACCATCCTTGTTTTCCTGTCCAACCAATCCAGCACCTTTTGGGGACAGTCAGTGACTCCAAAACTGTAAGTTAGAATGGGAAGAGCAAATTGGTTTATAGCTTGGAACTTTGTTACTAGATGTCAATGCTGGTTTCAGTATTAAGTTTTGTCTTCTAAAATATTCCTTACTAAGTTTTATTCACATTTGTTCATGTTTTTTTGTTGATCCTTCATCATTTCCCAAATATTTATAAACTCCCTCATGCTGAAGTTCTTTTATATCACATTCCTGTCCCAAACTGATGTTTTCTTGGTGCTGCAGCTTTCCTGCTTTAAAGGTTGCTTTTGCACATTTAACAGGACCAAATGACATTCATATATCATCTAGTTTTGATCACTTGCAGTTGTGCTTTCAGTTCCTCATTTTATGAGCTATACAGATTTAAATCATCCACAAAAAGAAGATAAAAATTCTTTACACTTTGTTGTTTTCTGGGAGCTGAATTGCAGCCATGACCTAATTTGTAAAGTAGACAGTTTAATGGGTTAAGGTCAAGACAAAAAAACAATGATGACAGAGAATCACCCTGGAATATCCCCTGGAATAATAATTTGTCCTTTATCATGGCTTAACTGCAAAGTGGTTTGCCACTGTTTCATGATCACTGTAATGTAATTGATCAGTGTAGGGTATATCTTATACATTTTTAAACACTCTTTTATCCATGAATGTAGGATACTGTCAAATATGCCTTTTTGTTGTCTATCCATGCCTTACTTAGATTCTTTCCCTTTTTCCGGTTTTCCATTATGACTTTATTTAACAATAAATGATCCTTTGTTCCATATGACTTTCTTTTGTTCTATGGCCGTGATTGAGCTTTCTTCTAAATGACTATAAACTATGTCTGCATCAATTCCACTGTATAGTTTATACATCATCGGAAGGCAAGTTATCGGTCTATAGTTTTTAGGATAGCTTGCCGGTTCACACTCATACCTCTCAACCATCCCGAATTCCTCGGTATTTCCCGGTTTTGAGGACAAAATAATGGGGTGTCACGAATTTCCGAGTGGCCCCTTCAAATCCCGATTTTTTTTATTTACAATTTTGTTACATTGTCACTGACATTGTCACACATTGTCAACGTATCTAAAATGTCATTAACATTCAGGGGTATGTGCGATGTATCGCATAGGCTCTTGTATTGTGTTCTGTTTTCACAAAGGCTGTGTTAGAAATAGAATGAGTATGATTTGCATAAGATCCTGAGCCAACATTCATTTATTTATTATCGAGTAAAAGCTCTGCAATACAGCTGCCACTATAACCTGTGCTGTGTATTCTTTATGTAATGTCCCCAGGCTAAAGTAAGAAACAGACCTCGCTATTATTGTCCGGTGCATATTTCTGTTTCTGTATGTTTCATATTTCTGACTCTAGAGTCATCTGTTCAATTCTGACATCTGCTCAGTAAATCACGCATTCTCTACTCACCTCTACGTGGGTTTCCCCTGGTTGTTATTTTAGAAACCACTAAAGAAAACAAATGTAGTCCAGCAACCAATACAGCAGTTCAGGTATAAGCTCTTTAATCTAAGCTATACTATTATTATAATGGATTATAAAGAAATATGAAGTAGCCAGGATTTCTTTAGGTAGACTTTTAATTGTTTATATATGTTTACTATTTTATAAGGTGATTACGTATATATTATGTGCAAAAGAGTTTTTTTCTCCACTTCTGCAGTGCGCTGAGATGTTTATGTTTGACGTATATCTTTAAAACCGCATTGCTGTTTACAATTATACTTTATTTGTTTGACTCTGAAACCCGAAGCTTACATTGATAACTGCATCCATTTATGCATGACGTTTTACCTTTCAGGTATCTGTGATAGGCTTCTGTGATTTTAAATTTGTTGAGTCTGGGCTCTGGTTGTTTTAATTAGAGCCACAAAAGCAGACACTTTAGAGGTGCTAGGACCAAAAGAGCTACAGTCTTTAATAAAACCAAGTCTTTATTGTTGAACATGATAGAAGACAAAAAATAAACAGTGTAATGTATTGTGTGACGTGTCTGCTTTTGTACATTTAAAGTGGGCGCGATCGGCGCTTTTGACACTTGTTTCCGTCTTAATTAGATCTGATGAAATGGTCACCGCAAAAGGGCTTATCTTTATTTTTTAGTCGGTTTGTGTTATTGTATTATTCTATTTAGTTTAAAGAGTTTGCTTTACACCTGAGCTGCTGTGTTGGACACTGGACTATATTTATCTTCACTGGTTCTTGTTTAGCAGTGGTACAAAGGAAGTGCCAATCATCAAACTGTATATGTCCTAAGTAGCATGCAGTCTTATTTTTTGGAATTTATTTGGCTTGTCAAACTTATTTTTAGTAATTTAACTAGTGAGGATTGGTGCTCACAAATCAAATAAGAAAGAGTCATAAATCTGCTTTGACAAGTCAGTAAATACAGTTAAAAGATCCTGACAGTTTGTACTACTACAAATATAAGGAAAACATGAGAGGAAAGATGTATCGTTTAACCACTACATACATAGACGAACAAATACCTGTTTACATTCACTCACAGTTTATGCAGCAAAATGTGTCTGTGCTGGACTTCTGTCATTTTTAACAGAGTAAGCAACACTGTGGAGTTGCAAAACAATATAATAGGGGGACTGTGTGTGTCTCTGCCTTTCTCATTTAGCTATCATCTTTAAGGTACATCCCGTACGCATATTAACAGAGTGAAATCCATCATAACTTTATTTACTATTGCCATACTTAGTAATCCACCATGGCTTTATTTAATATTGCTGTCCTTAAAGTCAGTGGCAGCTGGTAATTTCAAACCAAGTTGGGGGGGTGGTAGATGCGGGAGGCAAATGGCAAATGAATGGGTAATGGGTAAAGCTAAATAGCTGGAATGGATTCGGGCCTGGGTTCAATTACAGAAGGGTCAACCGTGAGTGACCATTTTACATATCTGGTCAGACACTAATGCATATGCTAATTAGTGTCTACCAGCTGCAGTGTTCCTTACATGCCAGAGGTTGTTTGAGATAAAGTGACTGAATGCGCACCACTACTTTATCACAAAACATGACAAAAGTGGATGGCCCTGACTGCACTAAACTACCTACTGCACCTTCTGTACATGTTCTATCAAACAGACTGCATTGTGCACAATGACAAATGAAAAATAAAGACGTGGAAATCCCCCCTTATCCTCCTTAATTTATTATTCTCAATGCAAGGTCAATCTAACTTTATGAAACAGTGATTATGTAATATATTGCTGTTTGTGTGAGATAGTGAGATAACGTGTCAATTGGATGTGTTATTACTTACGTTACCACAGTTTGAGGCAGTATGAACTATCCATTCTAATGTCTTCTTCTTGAAGTACTTCACCTCTATAATATTAGCAATGATATGAAAAATGCACAAAAGTCCAACACAGTCCTCATTGATGTGATGCTAAGTAACGTAATATATTTTGTTTTATTTTTCACTGTTGGTAACTAGGGTCATGGCTAAAACTGGACCATCCTGGCCTAGTTTACTAACCTTAAAATAAAAATAAGAAAAAAAAATCTAAAAGGGGTCACTGTAATTCCATCGAATATACTTCTACTTTAAGATTGTGTTAGAGAGTAATGGAGGAAAAGGGTAGTGTTTAAAAATAAAGGAAAAGCAAAAATATTTTAACTGAGGCTTCTCTATGATTCTGCCTCTTGTGTACTTACCTGGCAGGGGAAATACCACGATCAAGAAGGTTGTTTCCCCAGGGTGAAGCTCTTCCACTGAATATTTCGGTGATTAGAATCAAGAGAGGTAACATGCTAAAATTAAATTTACTAAGTAGTGTAACTGCCAGAACTTATTTTAAAGTTTTTTTTGGTAAATAAAACACAATTATTCTGGCTATATTTTGTGCTGTTTAACATTTTGTCTGTTCTTCAATTTGCATTTTGAATATTGGCATCCAACAATTCCATTGGAGTGGGTGGGGTTTCATAATTATGTATGCAAATTTTTATGTTAATCAGCATACAGATTTGTACCAATTTTTCATGGGTCTTTGTCCAGATTTTTGATGTTTCCATGTTGAGAGGTATGTTCACACTTAAGTAGGAGTATTGTTTTTCCTGTTGTTAACTAGGTTGGTGTCTGTTTGGGGTGCACGTACGAATAGCTCTTACTCATGGCTAAATCTTCATGAAAAGATGTTAATACTTTTAGCCAGAAGTTAGCTACTGCATGTGGGTCTGGGGATTTCCAATTAGGAGTTTTTCTTAACTTTGTTTCAGTCTCTCTGGCCATTACTTCATCCCGTTTCATATCCTGTAAATTTGAACAACTTATTTGTTTTATTTCTTCTATCCATTTAACATCTTTGTTAGATATTTCTCCTTTTTTGATGGTGTTTTAATTCCTTTTTGCCTTGTTCCCCATTTCTCTATAGAACTTTTTTGAGTTATCATTAAATTGCTCATTTTGTGCTTTTCCTTTATGTTTATCTGCATAAACGTTTTTCCTGCCTGTGCTAACATTTTTAGTTTATTATTTGCAATAGTGCACGATAGATCCTGATCAGTTCTGATACTGCGCATTGCTTTTATCACGTCTATCTTTCTGAGTATTTTTATTGATCTGTTCCCTCTTCTATACTCTTCTAATAATAACACTTCTTCTCTTTACAGTTTAGCCTTTCAACTTTACCTGCAGTGTTTACCAGATGCTTAGTTCCAGTTTTGCCTGTCTGAGAAGAAGAGGAGGAGTCTATTTTACCTCTTTTTGGACGAGTGCCTCTGTTAAATTACCTTGGAAGAGGAGGCCAAAAGGATCCTTATTTATACTTCTCATTATTTAGTCATTCTGCTTGTTTGTTTTAGCCTGCCAGATGTCCAGCATCCTTCCAGCCTACATTATGGT
Organism: Protopterus annectens; assembly: GCF_019279795.1. NCBI lineage: Eukaryota > Metazoa > Chordata > Ceratodontiformes > Protopteridae > Protopterus > Protopterus annectens. The sequence continues at coordinate 1,073,066,332 of NC_056743.1, forward strand.
TTTCTTGGGAGCCATGTTAGATAAGGCAGGCATGGTGGATCTTCCGCAGAGCAACAGCTCTTCCTGCCACATTTTTCAACAGGTACCTTGAAAGACCCATCTGACAGCCAGAACATTTCTAAAGGCATTGGGTTGCATATTGGCACCCATCACAGTGGCTTCCCAGTTTAAGATCCCTATTAGGGAGATCTAGTGGTACCTGAAGAACTTATGAGAACAGAATAGGCTGCATTAAGTGTTAATGCCTTTTGATCCAAGTAAATAAGAGAGAATTCCTGTGGTGGTTAGCCCATGTCAGGGCCAACCCTGAGCTTCTTTTTATTACTACGGAACCTATCCTGTTACTGATGACAGATGTTTCCATCATCCAATTGTACATGGAGGCCCATTTCAGAACCCCGAGTGTGCATGGAAAATTAACTGGGGAGATCTGAAACAAGCACATAAATGGTACAAAGTGATGTCCAGTGTTTATGCCCTAGACTGTTGAATCCAAGTACCCTGCAGATTGTGGCAGACAAGTACCACTGTTATATAATACATCAGCAAGTAAAGAGGTCCATTTTTCCTACCTCTTGAGAGGCATACCTGGTTGTGACTTGGCAAAATCAGTGTGTATCCATCTCTGTTGGTGTACACATTAGTAGATTTCCACCCTTGTAGCGCATATGAAGATGCGTCAGCAGAAATACCCACCACTGCTCAGAGTTTTCCCACCTTGCAGTAAATGGAATATGTCTGTAGAGGTCTCACACCTATCACCAGCAATTGAAATGTAGCTTTGAAATCTTTTATTGTGATAGCGTGATGAATATGATAAAGTGGGTATCAAAAAAAGATTTTTTGTTTTATGTGGCAAGCATGCTTTATGTCTTCTTTTATGTACCAGTTCTGTGTTTTCATTTAAATTTTAAAGTGTAGCTATTTTTGGTACAGTATTACTTTTTTGTAAATGTGTTCTTTTTCATTACATTTTTGCAGCCAAAATAACTTTCTGTATGCTATTCTAGGGAAGTTAATGTCACTGTCATGCATGCATTTTTTGTTGCCAGCATTTGAGAAAGAATTGCTTAATTGAGCTTTGTAGATCTGTTTGTTGTTTCATGAGATCTGCTTGTATTCTTAGTTGAGTGCTGCTTACATTAAGCTTTTCTTGTGATAAATACCTTCAATTCTGTCTTAGGAATCTTACAGCTATAGTCCACCAAAGGCTAGCTATCTTAACCTGTGATTATTATTGCCACATATTCACTGAGAATAGTTACCTTCTATTTCACTTTCACACTGTACTTTTCCTTTAACCTTTTGGCTTCTTTTATTTATCCTGCTGTATTTAAACAGAAGTTTTCTGTTTTTTCCTTCTCTGACCCTTCTACAGTACTTGGCTTTTTGTCGGCGTTTGATTACTTACCATTGTTTCATTGCTCTTATTCATACTCATTCCCATGTCTTATACATTGCACTGTACACTATATCCGTCATTCAGCTGAAGTGTGTGAAATGTAGGTCGTCCGTTATTGATCAGGGGTTATTAATTCAAAGTGCCATATCGTATGGTAGAGTTACAGTAATGTGATACAAGTCACCTTATGCTTTGATGCATCTGACTACTAACATTAACATTTAAAAGGTTTACATTTTCTTTAATGTTAGCCTAATTGCAAATAATGATATATGTAAATATTGCCCTTTAGTTAAGCAAAAGCAACTCGCAGTCATGACAGTGTTGTTAATTAGATCAGATAGATCATTCTTCATGAGTTTATTGTCCCTTTACCGTCTTATGTTTTTTGACCCTCATCAGCATCTGGAACAGTGTTCTCTTTCTGCCTTCTTGTGTGAATTCTGGTAAATTGCATTTCTCTGACATTTAGATGTTTGATGCACACTACCTCTGGGCACTGTTTGCTTATATGTCCACGATTGCTGCATATGTATATAAATAAGCATATTTATTTCCTTTAGTATGGGGCCAGTGGCTAGATTCATTCTTTTGACCAGCCAGAATCTGGCATTTTTTTAGGAAGTTCCTAACTGTTTCTGTGGCCACATATCCATGCCAGTGTAGATCATGCTGTAATCCATTGGCCACATAAACATGTGTGTCCTGTGTGCTTTCTAGTTATTTATTTGCAACAGGCGCAACTTAGATTGAAGATATGGTGCTTTCTACACTACACTACAGGCTTCTCTTTGGAATGTGACAGTGATGAAATCCTTATCTGTGAAATGGGAAAAGATAGCAAGCCCTCTGATTCCTTCTGGCTACCATTGGATGGCCTTTCATTTGACAAGTTTTTATGTTTGAGGAGGTCAGGTGTGTTTTGCTCTTCACCCCTTCCTCCCTTGACCGATTCCCAGTGTAAAGAGCCACTGGATCCTTGGTCACTCCATTTCTCTTTGGAGACAGTCTTGGAAGGTATTATATTGGAAATCTAGAGGCACCCTAATTCTGGTACTGCACCTCCTAAGCAGGTCACTGCCCATCATAGACTTGCCTGTTATAAAATCCTAGCCAGATGGAGTAATATACTGTCTAATATTCATCCTAGAGCTGATTCCTGTTCGGTCTGTGCAGGCTTCTACTTTTTCCCAAAGACCATATTTCTTCCCTGCTGCCTGACAAGACGTCTAGAGCTTTGGACAAGGATGGCATCTTCTATGCTTGTTGTTTGGGCATAGGGCTGTCAACACTGTCTCTCTTCTGTCCAGTTTAAAAGCCTTCTTTCTGAATTGTCACAGTGAAGCTTGAGGATTTCTTTCAGATCTTATTTTTGGCTGCTTGAGGGGCCCATTGGCATTTTTTGTGTAATGTGGATTGTGTGATATAGTGGATAGGGCTGCAGGTTCAGATTTGGGTTTCTGCAGAATGATGGGGATGAGATCACCCTTATTTAGAGGGTGGCTCAGCTATTTTATTATGCACTATCCCTTCATGGATGGAGTGCTGTTTGGCCTAACTTATCAAGTAGTGGTTGATGTACTGTTTAGTAACTAGCAGGTCCCAGCTTAGGAAGTGTATAATTACTTCTCTTTTTTTTTGCATTCTTGTCTTTCAGGAAGAAGAAGTAGCCTAGTTGTCTCTCTAAATCCAAGGGCATTTGCCTTTTGGTAGCCCCATTTTCTTCGCAGGTTAGAACCCCCTATTGTTGTTGCTACTGGATTCCTTGGTGCAACTCAGACTGTCTGGACTGTCCCTGGAAGGATGTGGCTCACCATTTTCACTCTGATAGGGGAACCGTTCTTTTGGGGTTTGTTAAATTGAGGCTGGACTGACCTGTCACACCCCCGCTGTATTCTTAACTTCTCCCCCCTTGTCTCCTATCTTTTGCTGGCAGTTATGCCTTAGTGAAGCTTTTGGTGTAGGCACAAAACTGTTATTCAAGGGCTAGTAGAGGCTGTCACATTTTCAGGAGGAGGACAAGAGGACAGCCTGTCCACCCCTACCATCCTTGCCTGTATGGGATGTGTATTTTTATCCATTTCTTGAAATTTAATGTCTCTGTTGTCCTGAGGGAACTTTTGTAATCCCATTCCGTCATGCTCTTGTGCTAGCACCTGGATAGTGGTTATACACCAGGACATTTTTTTTACAGTTTAATATCAAGGGTCTTAACCATGGTTAACTCTGTTTTGCTGTGGTTGGATAATGCTCCTAGCCAACGGTTGTCCTTTGAGGCTCCACTGGAGTCTAGAGTTGTTCCAAGCCTGTGGTCCTTTCCCCTTCTACTCATTGTTCAAAAGTGGGTTGAGGTTGGTTTTATTCTCCCTTTTGTAGCTTGGTATGTTCCTTTACTTTTTTTCATTACTATTATTATTCCATGTCTCATATTAGAATTCAGGGATGAAGATTAACCTCATTCTTTGTACCTTTTATTGGCCAAGTAGATCATGGATACAGGCTTCAGGTCCTGTGACACACAAGAAACGGTCTAGTCTCTTTTTTTAACAATCATCCTGGATCATGGATTTGCTTCCATCCAATCAGCACATCAGGCAATGAGCACCCTTCAGGACTCATTGTTTCCATAGCAGGTACAGGTTTTACAGAGTTGGGTTGGTAGCCCGATGCCCAACCCTCCTCAGAGGGTGCACCACGCACTCACATGCACACACTCACACCTAGGAGCAATTTAGAGTGTCCAGTCCACCTACTGCATGTCTTTAGAATGTGGGAGAAAATTGGAGCACCAAGAGGAAACACACACGAACGCAGGGGGGACATGCAGACTCTACACAGACGGCACCCCAGCCGAGAATCGAACCGAAGAACCTCTTGCTGTGAGGTGACAGCTCTAACTGCTACACCACTGTGCTGTTCATGCATTGTTGTAACAATCATACATTTATATAAATGAAAACAAACCATATTGACATAATTTTAGTTGCAGACATTATACATCACAAACCATATTGACATACTTTTAGTTGGAAACATTGTATATCACTTATAATCTCTCCTGTCATTGTCATTCAGTCATTACATGGATCACTCAATTCTTGCTTCTTTTAACCCTTGTTCCTCCTCTGCATGCATGTTCCCTCAATTCCCATTTTTTATTGTGTAATTTGCTGCTACCATTTTCTAAAGATCTCAATTCCAGTTGTTTTATCTCTGTTACTATACTCACTACTTCTAGTATAGCTGGTTTAGATTTTGATTTCCATTTTTTAGTAATTGCTTTTTGGCAGCCAACATAATTAGCACAGCAAGGCTTTACCACATCTAGGCACTTCTGATGCTGTATCATAACTCGGAAAAATCATCTCCCTCATCACACCAATTTGCCCACCCAGCATCTCTAACAGTGCGTCCTGCAGAGAATCCATAGAGTCCACCAACTCACCACACTCCAAGAAAATATGTTCCCAATTATGTTGGTCTCCCCTGTCACAGCTCCAGCATTTTCCATCTACTGAGGAAAAATTCTCTGGTGTCTACTTGAGGTATAAAAATATTTATGTAAACATTTCCAAGCAAAAATCCTAAATCTTTTAGATTTTGTTGCATATTTGGGAGCCATACATATGTCCTCCCATTGTTTCTTTGTGAATTGCATGTCCAGTCTTTTCCCAATTCTTTCTAATCGCCTCCGATTAATTCTTATAGTTATCATGCAGTATTTTACATGCTCTACTAATTATTCCTTTTTAATGACAGCTTCTGCTGTAGATTCTACTAAAAACTGTACCAGTGAATTTGTTTAGGACCCCCCCCCCCCATTTCTTTCAATTTGCCTGTACTCTTGTCAATCCTTGATAACAAAGGCAATCTCTAACCTGCAGTCCAAATAAATTATTGGCTTCTTCCCATTCCATCATCTTTCCCTCTCTAGTCATTTGCTCCCAATACCTTGTTTCTTTTGCCAGTTTTCTCCAATACATTCCAGCCCCCTCCTGCCTATTGTGTATATCCCTAATTGCTGTCATCCGTATCTGCAGAATCACCTTTCTCCATTCTCGTGTTGGCTTAGTTCTTAGGATACGTCCTGCTACTTTATAGATATAATATTCTGTGTGATTACTGTTATTCTCTTTAAAGGCCTGCATCCAACATCTCAGTTTCTCCTTGTTTCTTGAGTTTCCCCCCGTTTGTTTCATCATCATCCCTTTCCACTTTGAATTATAGTTCTCAGCTTGTACTGTGTATAGGAATGTTAACTGTGTAGTTCTGAAATGCCCCTTAAAACTGGATTATCCCAATCTGCCCTATTCTGCTGGAATAATCATCTTATCCCACTTGACTCTTGATGTCTTCCCCTCCTAGATAAAATCCTTCAGCTCTGTATTAATTGCTATCCACAACTCCTCCTCCTCTGGTTAATAAAAATATGTCTGAGCTGTGTATAAGACTAATGGGACTAAAAACATTTTAACTGCTTGTATCTTACTATCCATATCCATATAACAAACCTTCCATTTTCTCAGTTTTTGTATTATCTTTTTAGTCTCCTGCCACATATCCTTAGCTGCCACACCAGAGTCATTTTTAATCCATACTCCTAAGTACTTCATTTTATCATGTCCCCATAAATATGGATATTGCTGAATCAATTCATATGTGGATACATAATTTACTGCTATTGCCTTTGTTTTAGATTCATTAATTTTGTATCTTGAAACTGTCTGAGAATGTTCCACAATGCTGTGATGTATCTTTCTGGTTTTGTCAAGTAAAAAATAGTATAATTAGCCATCTTTTCTTGACTATCATACCAATTATATTCTTGAATTTTTGAGTCCCTTATTTTCTTTGCCAGTAGTTCTAAATATAATGCAAATAACAAAGGTGAAAGAGGACACCCTTGCCTGGTTCCTGTGCTCAAGCAGAAATTATCAGAGAGGACTCCACCCACTTTAATTTTCACCTCTGATCCCTCAATTTTTTCAGGAAATGCAGATGCTTCCATTTCCTGCTCATGAAGTCCCAGCTTACTCTATCAGATGGTTTCTCTGCATCAAGATCCACCAACAACAATGGTATTTTCTTACATTCTGCTTCCCTCTGGATCATCAATGTTCTGTTAAAGTTGTTGCATGTTTGCCTTTCCTCCACAAAAGCACATTGATCCATATCTATCAATTTTGGCATTACTTTTGCTATTCTTTTAGCTATTATAGACACAAACACTTTATAGTCATGGTGCAGTATTGAAATGGACCTGTATGAAGCTGGAGCTGCTGGATCTTTACCCTCTTTAGGTATTACAGCTACCACAGCTTCCTTCCAGAATGTTGGTACTTCTCCTCCTCTTAAAATACTGTTAAACACAACCTTTCGGATCTTTATCATTTTTTTCCCTCCTAGCTTCCAAACTTCCACAGGAATACCTTCTATTCCTAGGGACTTTCCTGTAGATTGGTTATACATCACAGTTTTTATCTCATCTCCTCCTGTCCTAACTGTTAGTAATTGAGCCTCATCAACCTCTAACCTTGGCATATTTAATTCTTCCATAAACATTTCCATTTGTACCTTTTCTTGATCTTCATATTTCTCTGCTTTATACAGACTTTCATAAAATTTCTGAAACATTTCTAGTACCTCTACAGGATCTGTTGTTATCTCCTTGTTATAGGCTCCCTAAGCTTTCCTGCAACCTTTTCTACTTTCTGTTGCCTGAGTTGTTGCACTAAAAGTTTTTGTGCTCTGGCATTATTGTCAAAAAACAGTTGCTTAACAGCCATCTTTCTAAATTCATGCATATTATCAAGGTAATTCTTTAATTTCTGCTTAGCATTCTGCAATTGCTCCTCTTCTTGTTCTGTAAGATTCCCCCTATTCTGAAATACTTTAACATTTGACAGTCCATCTAAATAATTCTTGCTGCTTCTTGACCATATCTCTCTCTCTATTTTATTTCCATCCTATTTTTGAACTTCACTTTAATTTTATCCCACTCCCTAGCTATATTTTCAGAAGAAATTTCTGTCTTCTGTAATAACTCACAAATAACTTCCACTACCCATTCCTTAAATTCATCTTTTCTAGAGATAGGTGTGAAAGTGCCAGTGTCTCAGTTTTGTTTCATTACCCTGCACTTTTATTTTAGTTATTATTTGCACATGATCTAAAATAGTTATTGGTTGTGTATCAAAATCTTTAGTTAAATGTACATGTTCCTGTGAAACATAAGATCTGTTTAGCCTAGCCCAGTTTTTGTATCTTGGGGAATAATGTGTAAATTCATTCCTAACTCTTACTACTGAATTCACATCTTCCATGCCAAATATTTTCATAAATTTCTTCAAAACTCTACCCTCTTTTGTTATATTTTCTCTTCTAGGCCCCCAGACACATCTTCCCTGCTGAAAATCAAATTCCATTTCCCACCTATAAGTAAAATTCCCTGCTGAAAACTGATTATTTCCCCCCAAAATTTCTTAAGCTCCATTATAGCAGTATATATACCAGTATAATCCTCCTCCCTTGCCAGGAACCTCTTAGTACTACATATCTAACATTATTGTGTTTTTTATCCTCTTCTATCGCTATTGGAGCTTCTCTTGCAATTAATATAAGTACTTCTGTTTTCTTTTGTCCCATGTATTCTGCTGAATGACCATCCTGAAAACCTTTCTTAATCAGATTTGCATGTTCAATTTCCAAATGTGTCTCATGTAGCAAAGCTATTTGCACTCTACATATTTAATATAGTTCAGCACTCTTTCTCTTTTGCATATGTCTGTGAGACCATTAACATTTAATGACAGCATCAAAAGGGCCATTATGTTGAAAAGTTGTTATTCTCACTTTTTATTTGTAACAGCTTTTTTGTTAAGTATCTAGCTCCAGCTTTTGTGTTACATGTACACACTAATGTTTGTCAGGTTGACCTTTTATACAGTTGTTTCTTGTCATATCCATTTGAGACTGTCACATCTTACAAAACCTCTTGTTTTATTGAAAGCCCCAGAGAAAAAAAACAAAAACACCCCTGTACACCCCCAAAAATTATTAACTTAATATTAACACACAAAAATATGTACATCTTCAAATATTGAAGTTTTACCTTCCTAATGGGAACATTTGTCCCAAACTGACAGCCACACTTAGACTTAGGTTGACCTAAAAGGAAAGGTTATCCATGCTAAGATGCATATTACAGCAGTTGTTTCTACTTAGTGCTGTTTGGTTTTTTCTTATCTTTATTGCTCTCCCACAATGAGAAAACACTTGAATGCTTTCAGAAAACACAATCTCCTGGCCATTGAAAGGAAGCCATTAAAAGAAAGACGGATTCTGTTTTTATTGCTCTTTATCAGATTATCTCAATGGAGACATGAGAACCAGATACACAGTTGCTTCTGCAGGTATTTATTTATTTGTTTATTTCCTAGAGGAGAACCGTATTATATTCAGTATTCTTTTTATGTACTTTTTATGTATTTGCTGTCTCTTAAAACTTGTTACTAGATAAAGCTTTTTATCCAGTCATTCCTCTATGCAAGAATGGGGAAAAAAACACATTTTTTATTATAGCATACTCTTTTGAACAGACTTTTCTTTTTTTTTTTAACTTTTTTTATATTGTAGTGCCTACATTTTTTAAACTGAACATTGAGAAAGAGAAAAGAAGGAAGAAAAAAGAGGGGTACCTGTTTACATTAGTATCACCATTACACTTGAAAACAACTGAGAAAATTTTACTTTATAACAAGCGGATATCATGCACTATACAAATATTACTGTTAAGAACAAAAGTTTATTTTACTTAAGTTAACTTTTTCCTTCCTCTTCCCCTCTGCAAAGTGTTCCTCCAAACATTAATGACATGAAGTAGGGCATATGGTTTAGAGTCCTCTACAAGTTTAACAAAGTCAAAAAAGTCCAATATTTCCAGGTTTTCTTGTTCTGTCATGTTTCACAAATATAACTAATGCTGTATAATCCAACATTTAATTTCTGAGTTCCTGGTTTTATTCTTCTCCATCTCCCAAATCCAATCTCTGCTTCCTTTTCAATGTATTCTCGGTTATTCTAGTAAACTCCTGTGCTTTTTTCTATCTCTCAAGCATTTTCCTTTGAAACACTGGAAAAAGTTTCACTGGCACAGTCTGTTTATGGTCTTTATTAACAGAAGAACAAGAAGCAGAATCTCCTCCTGTTTCACAGATCACTTTTTGTTGGACAAACATTTTATTTTTATTTCCTCTTTAGCATGTTCTGCATCAAAAAATGATTTTGTCCCTCCAGGAAAGAATATTCTGAGGATAACTGGATTCAGCAGTTTGAATTTCAGGCCTGCTTCTCGACATTCGCTGATTAGTGGAATAAATTTACTCCTCTTCTGCCTGGTGAACAGTGAGTCATCATTTTCCATCATCTACTGTCTCCCACCTTTAGTACTTTGTCCTTCTGCCACAGTTTTGTCAGAATCAACTCCTTACTGCTGGTAAGATTTCATCTTTACTATTAAAGGTCTTGGTTACGTTCTCATGGCCAGGTTTTGAGCATATACACAATGTGTCCTTTCAATTAACAACTCCTGCTGTGGAATACCAGTCCAGTTGCTTATTTGTGCTTTCGTACCATACATACAAAACCAGTGTGCCATGCAATCACAGCCCGCAAGGCAAAATAACATACCCAACATACTAGTGATAGGTGACTCTATAGTCAGGCACACTGACGTCCCATTCACTAGGCTGAATAAGGAGAAGGTTACTGTTAGCTGCCTGTCGGGTGCCAGGATCTGCCACATAACACAAGCACTCAGGTCACTCCAGAACAAGTACAAATACGACTCTGTCATTGTCCATGTTGGTGTGAATGACCTGAGCCGTACCTCCCTGGACTACATGAAAAGAGACATGGAAGAGTTCTCTTCACGTAGCCCAGGCTGGTATGACCCTGACCGTGAGTAGCATCCTGCCCTCACCAAGAATGATACCACGGTATAAAGAAAAAATTATCAATTTCAACAATTGGCTAAGTTTCTGGTGTCATTCAAAGGGGATCCAGTGTCTGTCTGCCTGGGATGACATGCTCGACAAGCCACGCTGCTTTGCTAGAGACGGCTTGCACCTGTCACCCTTAGGCTTTCGAATACTGGCCAAGGCTCTTGCCACCCCATAGTGCCTTTTTTAGGCAAGGCTCAAAAGACAAACCCACCACCATAAATAGCACAAGTAACAAAAATCTGAGGGTAATACTACTCAATACCAGAAGTCTAAACCTCAAAATGCACGCACTTGAGGCACTTCTCAGTATGGAGAAAATCGATATATGTGCAGTAACAGAAACCTGGTTTAAGGCTCCAAAGAGCACCCCAGCACTACCAGGCTACAACTCGTACCATACATTTTGCCACAGAACCCGGACCGAAATACAAAAGGTGGGGGAGTATCCATATTCATCAAGGATACCCACACATCCAGGTTAGTGGCACAGCACAATGCTTCAGAGATTATCCACGTGCAACTAACAACGGGCAAGACTGCAATTCAAATTGTAGCTTGCTACAGATCACCCACCATGTTCCAGGACCCCCATTCCGCATTTCTGGAAACACTGGGTAACATAAAGGTCCTACCAAACACCCTAATATTGGGTGATTTCAACTACCCAAACATTAACTGGGAGAACTACTCAGGTACTAACTCCGTTGCCCAACATTTCCTAGAATTTATAAACTCAAATGCCCTAGAACAACTGGTCAACACTCCCACCAGAGGTGACAACATATTGGACCTGGTCATCACCAACATGGGCGACCGAAGTTCCACACCAGAGGTCAACCTCTCGCTTGTTAGATCTGACCATAAACAAATCACTTTGGATATCCTTCCACCCCCACCCCCAGACAAGGAAACCACCGTGAAAAACTTTTCAAAAGCAAACTTCACGTTACTTAAGACGGAGGTGGAATGTTTCAAAGCCCCCATGCTAAAGGATAACGCTGTCCAAGCTGCAAAATCCTTTACTGATGCATTCTACGGGCACCTACAAAAATGCATGGATCGTGCTCTCCCAAGCAAAACCAAGACTCACTCCTCCAAGAAAAGGAAACCAGTCTGGTGGACCCCTGCCATAAACAAGCTATACAATAGAAGAAGGAAACTAGTACAGAAGAGAGTAAAATCCCAAGAAGGGAAGACATCCCTGATCAGTATCAGCAAGAAACTACGATCCCTCATAAAATCGTCCAAGGCGAGCTTTGAAAGAAAACTTGCCAAGGGCTCCTAAGATAACCGCAAGGCATTCTTTAGCTATGTCAAGAATCTAAGTGGCAATGCTCAGATCTGCTCAGAGTTAGTGCAGAATGGCACAAAGTACACTGAACCAACCGATATTGCCAACATCCTGACACAGATTCAGTGCAAACTTCACCCCCCTCTCACCCCCAAAAGGGCCCATAATCATACCAGAAGAATGTAGAGTCCCTGAAATCACAGACACTCAGGTTAAAACAGCCCTCTCCAAAGCCAAAAGCACAACATCAATGGGACCGGATGGTATCCCAGGCTGTGTCCTACACGAGCTCAAAGATGAAGTAACCCCTCACCTAAACAGACTGTTCAAACTCAGCCTCTCCACAGGCTACGTACCCATCGAGTGGTGCACAGCAACGGTTATTCCGCTCCACAAAGGTGGAGCCACAACAGACCCCGGGAACTATCGCCCTATAAGCCTGACTAGCTTGGTCTGCAAGGCTATGGAGCGCATCATCATGGAACTCATTAACAGAGACATTGGGAACCTCCAAACACTGGCCCTACCCAGTTCGGCTTTGTTAAGGGCAGATCATGCCTCCTAAACCTGGTGGACTTCTTTGAGACAGTTACCAAGGCTATAGACGAGGGAAAGGTGGTACACATAGCCTACCTAGACCTCGCAAAGGCCTTCAACACCATTCCCCATTCTGGTATTATAGACAAGCTCACCAGCCTGAACATAAACCCCTATGTCACAAGATGGGTTGCCAGTTGGCTCACGGACAGAACCCACATGGTGAGAGTTGCGGGAGCTAAGTCTGACTCTAAACCGGTTACAAGTGGCATTTCCCAGGGCTCAGTCCTAGGACCCCTCCTGTTCGGCATATACTTTTTAGAGGTACAGACAAGCACAAGAGGACTATGGCTGACCAAGTCCGCAGACAACTGCAAACTAGGGGCTATAATTGACTCACCGGCTGACACAGACATCCTCCAAAAGGGTCTCACTGAGACGGATACCTGGTGTCAAAATCATGGCCTCAAGCTAAATGCCAAAAAGTGCATAGTTATTCCCTTTGGAAATAACAAAGTACCTACAAACTACCACATAGGTGGTAGTCCCCTAAATACGGAAAACGTAATAAGGGATCTGGGGACCCCAGTAGATAGTAATCTCTCCTTTGGTAACCACATTGCCAAAGTGGTTAGAAAATCCTTCTATGTGGCCCACCTAATCACAAAAGGGTTTGCATCCAGATCAGAAGAGGTAATTGTGCCCCTCTAGTCATCACTCATCAGACCATCATAGAATACAACGCCCCATTTGGGATGTACCTTACAAGACACCTGCAACAGCTGGAAAGACCACAGAAGTACCTCACCAAGAGGATCACTGGCCTCAAACAGATGCCCTATGCAGCTCGACAGAAGAAACTCCAGCTGTACTTGGTTGCATACCACTTGCTCAGAGGTGATCTCTGCCTGACATACAAGGCCATGTCCAACCCAGAATTGATGGACATGCTCCACCTAAAGAAAACCTTATCCCCTCGAGCCACATGCTCTAGGGATCTAAACCTCACCACAACAATAAATATGACGTGCTGGAAGGATAGATTCCTGTCCCAGAGACTTCCCATGCTTTGGAACAAAGATTTCAATCTACATTAGGCAGAGCTCCTCACTAGCACTCTTCAAGAGAAACCTTGACGAATGGATGGGCAACAGAAAGTTTACCTCTGGGATCACTTCAGTAGCTCTGCTGGACAGAGGCACAGGGAACTAATCTAAGGGGGCGGTGAAAGCCAACACATTCTGGCTAGGCTTATAAATGCCTTCGGGCAGATAGCCTAGTACCTACCTATGAACGTATAAAATTAATACAGTCTGTTCCTTCCATCTTCTCTGTTACAGCAGATGATCTCAAGTTTTCCCTGCATCCTGTGTCCTCTAATTCTTCTCTCACACAGTCCATCCACCTCTTTGCTGGACACCCTCATTCCCTCTTCTCTGCTTGCTCTCTGTCTTAAGTCATCTTCACCAGATTGTCTTCTGCTTTTGTATACACGTGCCTGGACCACCGTAATCTGTTCTCTTTGATCTTTTCTGCATTTGGGGTTACTCTGGCTTTTGCTCTTATGTCCTCATTTCTTCATTTGTCTCACAGTATGTATCCTACCACCTGTCTCAGGCACTTCATTTCCATCACCTCTAGCTTCCTCATCTGCTCTGCCTTTACTGCCCATATATCTATACCATACTGTTTTGGACACCTTATGTTTTAGCCTCTTTGGCATTCTTCTGTTATACACTACACCTGACATTCTATGCCAGTTGACTGCAGCCCCTCTGATTCTAGCTTTGACCTCTTCATTCAGACTTCCCTTCACCTTAACCACCCCTCCCAGATACTTGAAGCTAATAACCTGTTCCACTATCTTTTTTCTCTCTCAGTTCTCAACTTCTTCTGATTTCCCTAATTTGCTGCCATTACCACTGTCTTATCTTTACTTAGTTTCATCCCACGTGCTTTCAGTTTTGCATTTCATTCCCCTGTCCTTTGCTGAAGTTCTTGCTCAGAGTCTGCCTGTACGGCCACATCATCTGCATTCAGCAACTTTGTTGAACTGTCCCCTCCGACCTGGTTGCTAATGTAGTCCATCACCAGTATGAGCAGCATTGGTCTCAGAGCTGAACCCACTCCCACTCAGAACCCCTCTTTGTGACTGAACAATGTTTGTATTTGGAGTCATTGGGTCTTGTACATCACCTGCACTAATTCTGGCAGTGTTTCTGAGACTTCAAACCATAGCAGGACTATCCAAATCAGCTTTCTTGGGTCCTTGTCTTATGCTATCTGCAAGTCTAGGAATGCCCAGTCGGACTCTTTCTGCATCTCTAGCTTCTTCTCAAGCATCTGTCTCACTGCAAACATGGGGTCACTTCTGCTGCATTCTGTTATAATTCCGAACTGCTCATCTCCAATCTTACTTTCTACTACTCTGCATACTCATTTTATCAGTCATCCTCTCCAGAACTTTCATACAGTGTGGCAGGAGTTTGATACCTCAGTACTGCCCACAATTGTGGATATCTCCTTTGTTTTTGTACACTGGCATGAGTATGCTTATTCTCCTGTTATCTGGGATACCCCTTTCTTTTCACATTGCTATGAGTACCCTCAGCAGACATTTCTCCCCTACCTCACCCAGCATCTTTAACACATCTGCTGTGACCTCATCTGAGCCTGCTGCTTTCCCTGACTTAATTTTCCTTAATGCTGTAATTAAATCAAAAGGTGCTTCAACAAAGTATTAGTTTAAGGGTGTGTACACTTATGCAACCAACTTATTGTACATCTTTTATTTTTTATATTTTCCCCCTAACAGATTTGTTTGTTTTTCAATTGAATTGTACAGTTTATAGGTCACATTAAAGGTAGAAAAGTTTTGAAATGATTTCTTGTGGTCTCATTTTTTTATATCACAAAAACCTGGCATTTTAACAGGGGTGTGTACACTTTTTATACCCACTGTAAATCACTGTTAACATAGGTACCTGGCATAGGTCTGAGTAGGTTGGATTCTTAATACACTTGTCACAGGCAAATACCCATGCCCATTTGGTGGCATTAGTCAACATGACCGAATCACCTAGACCTATAATTTTCATCATCAAGTGGCAAGCCCTGCCACAGCGCAGTCTGTGGTCCATGTTCTCTTATCTTGAGGATGCTGCTCACCATAGTAGATGGCCTAGGCAGCTGGTCTGTACAACTCTCCCCTTATGGGGCACCATTTAGAGCCTGTGCTCCTGCCCACAGCTCCAATCATTCATGAGTTTGAGATGGAAACACTCAGCATGTTTTTTCAGAGTTGGGAGGAACTCCACAGAGACGCAGACAGAACATTCAGACTCCAAGCAGGCATTGGCCAGAGGTCAGGATCGAACATTGTACCTTGTGCACAGGGTGCAAAGACTTCCACTATTATGCCAATGGGTCTCTGTTGGCATAATGGTTAATAGCTGGCCAATGGCTCTAAATATAAAGCAAATAAAGGGGAAGAGGACATCCCCGCCTGGTTCCTTATCAGAGAGGAACCCTTCCACTTTAATTCTTGCCTCTGATCCTTGATATAACCTCCAACTTAACCTTATTAATGTATGAGGGAATGCAAATGCTTCCATTGACATACTCATAAAATCCCAGCTTAATCTGTCAAATGCTTTCTCTGCATCAGGATCCACCAACAACCACAGTATTTGTTTACAGTGTGCTTCCCTTTGCAACATTCTTTTCTGTTAATGTTGTTAAATTTTGCCTCCCCTCCACAAAATAATATTGATCCATATCTGTCAACTTTGGCAATACCTTTGCCATTCTTTTAGCAGTTGTATAGACATAAACACTTTATAATCATAGTTTAAAATTGAAATGAGTCTGTATGACGCTGGGTCTGATGGGTCTTTACCTTCATTACCTAATATATCCTCTACAGCCTCCTTCCCTTCCAAGATATTGGTGCTTACTGTTCTTTTAAAATACTGTTAAATTCTTCCAGATCTTTATCACTTTCTTGTCCTCTAACTTCCAGACTTCTTCTCCCCTAACTTCCAAACTTCCACAGAAATGCCATCTGTTGCTGGAAACTTTCCTGATGATTGATTATACACCACTGTTAATAGCTCATCCCCTCCTAACTTAACTGTTAGTTGTTGAGCCTTATCTGCCTCTAACCTATACATAAATAAATCTTCTATAAATATTTCCATTTGTGCTCTTTCTTTATTTCTACATGTCTCTGCCGTGTACAAATTTTTGTAACATTTTTAAATATCTCTAAAGCCTCTATGGGATCCCTGATTATTTTTCTTGTTATAGGCTCTCTAAGTTTGGCAACAATCCTTTCAACTGCTTAAATCATTAGGAAATAAATTGTGCTCTGGTGTTATCAAAAATAGTTGCTTAGCAACAATCTTTTTTAACTCATCCATATTATGCAGGTCATGACTTATTTTCTCTTTAGCACTCTGCATTTGCACCTCCTCTTGTTCTCTGAGATTCCCCATTATTCTGCAATACTTTAACATTTGACAGCCCCCTAAGTAGTTTCTGTTACTTCTTAACTGTATCTTTCTTGTTTATTTATACGCTTAAACTCCATTTTCATTTTATCCGACTGTCTAGCTATAACTTCTGAAGATATTTCTGTCTTCTCTAATAACTCTGGAATCATTTCCAGTATCCATTCTTTAAATTCCTCTCTTTTTAACATGTAGGTGAAAAGCACCAGTGTCTCATCTTTACTTCATTACTCTGCATTTTTTATCTTCATTTCTATTGGTGCATGATTTGAAGTAATTATTGGATATATGTCAAAGCTTTCAGTTAAGTGCAGCTGTTCCTGTGAAATTTAAATTTGATGTATTTTGGCCCAGTTGTTGTTCCTTGGGGAATTTTATATAAATTCTCTCCGAGATCACATCTTCCATTTGAAATATTTTCATAAGTTTCTTCAGAAACATTATTTTTTTGTTATTTTTCCTTTCCAGGTCCCCCTGATATATCCTCACTATTGTAAATCAGGTTCCAGGCCCCACCTACAAGTAATATTGCCTGCTGAAAGCTGATTATTTCTTTCAAACAATTTCTTAAGCTCCATAATAACAGTTTTAGGTGGAGCATAAGTATTTGCCAGCATAATCTCCTCCCTTGCCAATAGTCCCTTATTACAACAAATCTACCATTACTTTTTCCCTCTTCTATTATTATTGGGGCCCTGTAGCAGTTGGTATAATTACCCCCCTTTTCCTTTGTCCCTCATATTTTGGTGAATATCCACCCTGAAATCCTTTTGTATTAAACTTGCTTTTGTCTAGCCTTTCTTCTTTTGTTATAATGTAAAGCCTATAAGTTCTTAAAGCTAAAAAAAAAGTGCTTATTTTCATATCTAACACAACAGTCACTGAAAAGACCCCCCATTTAAAATACACCTAACTACACACTACACAAAACTGTTTTACTATATACTATGCAGTTTATATCCAGAAATGTTTTATACAAATACTAATGTTGTTTGTCTTTCGGCTTTTCCCGGTTAGGGGTTGCCACAACGGAACTCCGGTCCGCTAATGATTGGCAGTTGGTTTTTATGGTGTCAAGTTGCCAGCCCGATGCCCAACCTTCAACGAAGGCACGCCCATTCAACACATGTCTTTCGAATGCCCACTCGACCGCGGGGAGGACATGCAGACTCCACACAGAAGGCACTCCCAACCCAAGACGAGAATCAAACGGGAGAACCTCTTGCTGTGAGGCAACAACGCTACCACTGCACCACCGCGGAATTTTATACAAATACTAATATGAACAAAAATGGTTTTACTTAGTTACTTTTTCCTCCTTTTTGTGTCCTTCTAAACATTTAATGACATAAAGTGGGGTATATGCTTTACAGTCCACCCACAAGTTTAATAAAGTCAGCAATACTCCATTCTTTTTAAGCCACTTTGTCGGGACTGTATTAGATAAACGAAAGTTTATCTAATCGAACGCTCACATGAGCGAAAATTATGGAACTCGAAACCACAATTGTGAGATTGCGGTACAGTGAAGATGGGAATATTTGCCCTTTCTTCACTGTAGTGCGATCCCGGATTTGGAATATATATTTAGCGGGGGGTGTGGGGGGCACAGCCCTCCACAATTGCAGTTTCGAGTTCTTGGATTTTCGCTCATGTAAGCGCTCGATTAGATAAACTTTCGTTTATCTAATATAGACCCACTTTATCTACTAAAGCCCCATTTCACAAATGTGATTGATGCTTTATAGTCTTCCATAGTCTTTAAGTATTTATTTTATTTACTAATTTCAGTGTTACTGGTCATCTTTCTGTTCTCCATCTCCCAACATCAGATTCTGGTTCATGTCCAAAGTACTCCTGATTCTTGTTGTCAACTCCTGTGCTTTTTTTGTCTGTCAAGCATTTTCCTTTGGAGCAATATAAAATGGTTCTCCAACAAAGTGTATGAACTTTTCAGTCAGAAGACTGAGAAGCAGAGTTCCTGTCTGCTTGTTGGCTGACTTTTTTTTGATTGGACGTTTTATTTCCTTCTTAGCCTGATGTTCTTCGTGTTTCACTGTTGCAGTCATTACATTTGGGTTATCTGCTTGCAGTAGCCCTCAGTCAGCATGATTAACAAAGTCTTGGGTCCTACGTCGGTTGCTGTCTCTTCTTCTGTGATGTTAGGACGTCAGGTCGTCAGGGGTATAAATCATGCAGCTGACGTCATTACATCAGTCTTTCTTGCCATGCGGTGCCCGAAGCAGAAGCAGTTCGCAAGTGCCGGTCGGCCAACTCCTGAAATTTTTGTTTTCGAGTTTCAGAACCGAAGTCTAGAACTAAAAGCTGAGTACCCCATTGGGAAAGCTTTTTCTCATTCTAAACCGATGTCAGTAAAAGTAAATAATTGCATTTCTTGTGGAAAGCAAATACCTCATAAAGATTTTAATTCGTACTGTATTCCTTGCCTAGGCCCTGACCATGACATACCTCGCTGGCGGTTTTGTGCCTTATTTAAACCATGAACTATCCGTTGTCTGTATATTTGCACTTCTAAGTATTTTAGTGCTCGGTTCAATTATCCTGATATGTCTTTGGTAAGCCATCCGACTACTGACATTCCGAATAAACACAAAGATAAAGACCGCCCAGTTCGTCAGTACTCAGGTGCTTTCGCAGCCTGATACCCGCTGCTTCAGATTTGCAGGCCTCTACTGAGACCCATTCGGAGTCTGGTATTCCACGAGATGCTTCAGCTGTGGAACCTGCGGATGTCTCTACCTTGGATGGGTCCAGAGCCGCTGTGCAGGCACGGGTTCTGAGGGTGTATTCAGGCCTACTGACTTGCATATTAAACCAACGCCATCTTCTTCTTCAAGGCCTAAAACTCAGACCATGCCTAGAAAACTGATGCCCAGACCGCATGGTCAGGCCTCTATGCCTAAAAAACAAATGATAAGAATGGCTGAAGACCTTATTATTTCAATCAGGAGAAGCCAACCTTCCCCCTCTGAGAGAACTAGGACTGAGTTTGCTTATGATGCTTCTAACCAGGATTCTGAAATTTCTGTTTCCTCTGATGACCAGGATTTACCCTTATCTACCTATGAGGATTCTGATGCTGAGGACTCTATTCCCTCTGCTTCCCCCCCAGATTTCTCTTTTGTTGAAATCTTGCATACTCTCAGGGAGCATTTTCATTGGGAAAGTCAGGATTTCTCTGATTTTAAAAAGAGGATTAGGGATTTCTTACTCCTGCCCCTGATGATGCTTTTTCGGAATCTAGCATGGCCCCTGACTCTTTACCTCCTGCTTCCAGAAAACCTGATAGATATTACAGGGTTCCTGGCTCACACAAGTTCCTTTTTAAAAATCCTACTGTGGATCCTGAAACTGTTTCACAGGGACCCAAGGGCATTAAAGCTACTACTGCCAAAAATCCTTCCCCCTCTGATAGAGTCTCCAGGGCGCTGGATAGATGCGGTAAGAAGGTATACACTTCTGCAGCTTTGGCCATTAGGGCCTTGAATTGCCAGTTTCATATGTTAAAGTATCAGCAGCATATTATTGAATTGCATAAACAGAAAATGATGTTGATTCCTGATTGTGCTGAAAATATGGATTTACAAGATTTAATGCATTCTGCTGAACAAGTTGGTAAACATGCATTGCAATGTGGTCAAAATGGCAATGATTAGAGGTTCTTATGTCCTCTCTTACCCGATAAGAGGCCTAGGGTGGGAACAGGAGTTTGATGTTTTTGTTTGAACAGTGTTAGCTTCGAGAGTTCTTGGGGAAGACTTGCAAGAGTTTCCTACTTATTCTGATTCTGATGTGGATGATATTTGTCTGAACAAGTGGGTAAGCATGGGTGCAGTGTGGTTTTGATGCTGTCTGCTGTTCCTCGAGCCTCCTCGAGGTGGCTGCTGTTAGTTCTGTTCATGCACACATTGAAGGGATCAGAATTTAGCTGTTTCAGTTACACATGTTAAGAGGATGCTTTGATTCCTTGGCAGTCTGATGTGTTGTTTGACCTGTGGAAGAAGCAGTTTTAAAGAAATGGAGGACAAAGCTAAGTCTATGCAGACTGTTAAAGATTTTTTGCAGGTGCTGTTCGGAGTTTAGTAGAAATTGAGTGACTCTCGCCTGGCAGCTCCTTTAGGGAAGATTGTCTCTTTTCAAAGAAAAAATTGGGATTTAATCTGGATGGTAACTTTGATCTCAAGGAAGCTTTACCTTCATGTGCCCATAAGGCTAAGTTGATCTAGAGAAGTATTATTCACAAGGTTCTTCAAGCAGTGATAGCTTTTCCAGGCTTCACAGGGCATTCAAATTCTTCTTTTACTACTGCCTGATTCTGGCTCAAGAAAGAAGAAAAGGACTACTTCATCTACATCTGGAATATGTCATAGCAGTGCATGCTAGGGTATTCTGTGTGAGCGAAATAAAGTCAGACTGAATAAGCAGCCCAGATGGCCCTTTTAACCGACAAACAAAAAGTCTGTCAATTTACTTTCCTACCAACTATCATCATCAGTCGTAAGGACTGCAAAGGACAGTCCTTCAGCATTTAGGGTTCATGGCATCTTCTGGTTTGGTGCTCCCCCAATGTAAACTCATATGAGGAAGCTGCAATGGTATCGACAGACAACACAACTGTCATGTGGGTACATCAACAAGCAGGGGAACACATTCTTACTAAAAGGTCAGCCAAGACAGATTTTGGATGATTTTGATAGCTCCAGATTCTACCGCACTGGTACCCACTTCTCTAGGAGTCTTGTTCATCTGTTATCTCAGAAGGGCGGTCATCTGCTCAATGTCAGCTTCAAATCTCTTCATCTCACAGCTTGGCATATTCTGTGTTGAAGCATGGTAGGTCTCAGCTTCCTCAACAAGTTTAAGAGATTTTTTTTTGGAGTACAGCAAAGAATTCTGAATTTCAGAGCCTAATTTGAGTGTGGCTCTTCAATATCTTACTGAATTATTGGACAAAGGTTTGTCTTTCTTTCATAAAAGATTCATGCTGCAGCAATTTCAGCTCACTATGATTGTGACCCACCTTTTTTTTTATCCTTTGTTCAAGCAGTTTCTTAGAGGGGCAACTACTGCCACTCAACAGCATTTTCTAGGGGTGGCAACTAAGGATATTATATACTCTCTCTCTAGAGCTGGTTTGCCACAGCTGTTTTACATTCCTGTTGCAGTCCATCCTCCCCCTCCCCTCCTGTGTTTCAGGGTGGTTGTGTAGGGCAAAGAAACTGACTGAGAGTGGACGCCGTCATGCAGTAGTACCCTGGCGTGCTGGCGTCGTCCTAAAACGCCATGACCTTTTGATTAACTAGAGGCATCTTACAGGGCTGCGGTAACTGGGTCTGTATTTAGAAGGCATGCTTGGCTTAAGGAGCAATCCTTGCCAAATCATGTTAAAGCAAAATTACTGGATGCTCCCTTAAATCAGGACCGCCTGTTTGGCAGCAAGGCAGAAGAAGTTCTTAAAAAGATGGAGGAAAAAGCTAAATCTATGCAAACTGTTAAAGATTTTTTACAAGTACAACCTCCAAGATTTAGTAGGCATTGGCCTTCTAAGAATTGGTCCTTTCCTGCCTCATCCAGACCTTCTCAGTCCTAACCCAGATCCAGTAGAGCACCCAGGCTTCAGTCCCAGGGGGACTCACAGGACTAAGCAGTGGGGGGCCTCCACTTCCAAATTTGGGAGTAATAAAACTCCTCGCTATGGTATACTGTCTCAATGACTTCTTTTTAAAACTTCCAAGCACTTCTCAATTGACAGCCCCCTTGGGGGAAAGATTGCACTTCATGCAAAGAACTAGGGACTCATTACCCAGGACAATTGGGTTTTAAATATAGTGTCCCAAGGATACAGATTTCACTTCCACACGTTACCATCTCCAAGCGGTTGGCCGGATCTACCTTCAAATCAGTGGGCAGTGGCCCAAAAGCAAGTGCTCTCTCTCTTAAGCATAGGGGCTATTCAATTGGTACCAGAAGAGGAAAAGGGACAAGGTTTCTACTCAAAATTTTTCCTGGTACCCAGAAAAGACAATTCATGGCATCCTATCCTGGACTTGACTCTTCACCAGTTGCTTCCTATGCTAAGCAAAGATGCCTGGTTGGCAACACTAGTTTTAAAGGAAGCATACCTGCACATCCCAATAAGGGAATCTTACAGAAGATACCTACGCTTCAAAGCAGACTACATGCACTATCAATTCTTTGCACTGCCCTTTGGCTTATCTACTGCGCCCAGTTTATTCACAAAGTGCCTAGCTCCATTCATTGCATTTGGCAGGCAAAGAAATATTCAGATATACCCATACCTGGATGATTGTCTAATTCAAGCAGAAAACCAGGACATACATTTCAATCATCTGGCTTTTATACAAAGGGTGCTAACTTGTCTGGGGTACACCATAAACAAAAAGAAATCACACCTGGTACCCTGTCAACAAATTATATTCCTGAGAGCAAGCTTGAATACAACTTCCCAGATGGCTTTCCTCACACCAGAGAAACAAATTCACTTGACAACCTACTTCAAACAAGTGGCCACAAAAACCCTGCTATCTGCAAGGCAAATACTACAAGCCTTGGGGTTAATGGCATCCTGCATTCTTCTAATTCCACATGCAAGACTGCATATGAGGAAACTACAATGGTATCTAAAAAGCCTATGGTGTCAACATTCTCAGGATCCAGAAGCAATGATTCCTATCATTCCTTCCCTATGCCTAGAGTTCCTTTGGTGGGCAGAGGCCTGCCACCAAAACAAGGGACTACCATTCACACTACCCCCTGCCGCCCAAACCCTAACAACAGACACATCAGACTATGCATGGGGGGGGGGGGGGCGCACCTGGCAGGGAAGTACATTCAGGGCTAATGGAACCCAATTCAAATGCACCTTCACATCAGTCATAAAGAAATGTTAGCTGTACAGAATGCTCTGGCAGCCTTCAAGGACCACATTCTTCCAGGACAATTAATGGTAAATACGGACAACACCACTGTTATGTGGTACATAAACAAGCAGGGGGGTACACATTCTTACCCCCTCTGCAAACTAGCCATGGCATTGTGGAACACAGTCTTGAGCTACCAAGTGCATCTACAAGCTCAATTCCTGCCAGGAAAACTAAATACACTGGCAGATGGACTAAGCGGAAACCTCATGGACGTACACGAGTGGAAACTGGAACCTAGGATTTTCAACATGTTGACAAGCAAATGGGGGAGACCAGATATAGACCCGTTTACCTTCCCCCAGAACTATCAATTGGAAAAATCTTGCGCAAGGACTCCCCACAGACAAGCTTGGAAAGTGGATGCTCTGTCCTTCAGCTGGAAAAACCTATCAGTTTATGCCTTTCCTCCTCTGCCTCTGCTCTCCAAAGTACTACTAAAGATCAAACAAGACAAGCCAAGGATGATTTTTATTGCACCAGACTGGCCACGCATGCCAACACTGGTATCCCCTCTTGCGCAGTGTGTCACTGTTGGCCCCATGGCACCTGCCTCAGACTCCTACCCTGCTGTCTCAGCAGGAGAACCAGATTCTGCACCCTCATCTTCAAACACTGAAGCTAACAGCCTGGCTAATTACCTAAGCTCTCCTTTACCATACCTCAGTAAACCAGTGATGGATGTCATTTTAGAGGCAAGGAGAGCTAGTACTAGAAAATCTTATGCTGAAAAATGGAAATATTCTGTGCCTGGAATCAATCTCAAGGGATGAGCACAGCATGGCCAATTTACCTCAGATTTCACAATACTTAACTGAGATGCTTCACAAGGGCCTGTCTTTTTCCTCAATAAAAATTCACGCCTCAGCCATTTCAGCTCATTATAACACAGAACCTCCCCTCTTCTCCCATCCACTGTTCAAGCAGTTCTTCAGAGGGGCCAAAAAATTTAAGACCACCCAGGAGAGCTCCAACTCCAGCCTTGGACCTTAACTTTGTATTGGAGAAACTCACACTTCCTCCTTTCAAGCCAGCTGCTACTGCAGATTTAAAATTCCTTTCTTGGAAAACAGCTTTCCTTTTAGCCATCACTTCAGCAAGAAGGGTATCTGAATTACAGGCCCTTATGGCAGTGGAGCATTTCATCATCCTTCATGCGGACAGGGTATCCCTCAGGACCCAATCCCTCTTTCATGCCAAAGGTGATATCCATTGTGGCCTTTAATCAGTCCATTAATTTGCCAACCTTCTTTCCTAATCCACAGAACAAAGGGGAACGGATACTGCACTCCTTAGATGTGCACAGACAACTTAGATTCTACTTGGACAGGACTAAACCTCAAAGGAAATCTGAACAACTGCTGGTGGCATTTGCTGCAGGGACAGAGGAGAAGGCTATTTCAAAGCAAACCATCTCCAAATGGATAGGCCATTGCATTAATTTCTGCTATAAGCACCATGGAAAACCTATCCCACAGGGGATCAGACCCCACTCAACCAGGGCTGCATCTACCTCTGCAGCCTTTCTCAGAGGCGTACCTACCAGGGACATCCTAGAAGCTGCTACCTGGAGATCTGTACATACTTTCACCAAGCATTATCATTTGCCAGTTTTCTCTAAATCTAGAGCTGGCTTTGCCACTGCAATTTTGCAGGGCCTTATAGCTGGTCCTAATGCTATCTAAATTCCTCCTTCCATCCTTAGCTTTGGGAATCTACCCAAATGTAACCACTGTAACAGTGAAACACAAAGAACATAGTACAGTTGTGTACACTTACCATAAATGTTGATGTTCGAGTGTATTCACTGTTGCAGTCCTGGTTACCCTCCCTCCAGCCCCCTGACTTCTTTTGGCTGTACCTCTTCTCTCCTTTTCAATGCTTAAAAGCTTTTTGGTGTATTTGTTTTTTTGTTGGAGGTATAACCTTGTATAGTTATAGATTTAATTGCTTCCCATTAGGGGGGCACCTGACATCTGGGGCAAGAAAAACTGATGTAATGACGTCGGCTGCATGTTTTATACCCCTGAC
The DNA here is from genome assembly GCF_019279795.1 of Protopterus annectens. Taxonomy (NCBI): domain Eukaryota; kingdom Metazoa; phylum Chordata; order Ceratodontiformes; family Protopteridae; genus Protopterus; species Protopterus annectens. Next base: position 1,073,092,068 of record NC_056743.1, read on the forward strand.
GACCTGACGTCACGGAAGAAGAGACAGCAACCGACGTAGGACCCAAGACTTTGTTAATCTGGCTGACTGAGGGCTACTGCAAGCAGATAACCCAAATGTAATGACTGCAACACAGTGAATACACTCGAACATCTACATTTATGGTAAGTGTACACAACTGTACTTTCTGCATCAAAAAGTTCTTTGATCCTCTAGGAAAAAATACTCTGAAAAGAGCTAGATACAGCAGCTTGAATCTTATACCTGCCTTTCGATGTTCCCTGATTGCTGGGATACATTTGGTTCTCTTCTGCCTGCTGTACAGTTAATAATCATTTTCTACAAACACCTTTCTGTCTCCAATTTGCCCTTCTACCACAGTTTTGTCAGGATCAACTTTTTCTGCAGGAATGATTGCATCTTTACTGATATAGGTCTTGACTGTTTTCTCATGGCCAGGTTTGAATCATACACTCACTGTGTCCTCTCAATTAAAAAATCCTGCTGTGGAGTACCAGTCCAGTTGCTTATTTGTGCTTTCTTAAAATTAATACAGTGTGTTCCTTCCAGTTTCTCTGTTACAGCAGAAAATCTCAGGTTTTCTCTGAGCATTCTGTGTTCTAAACCTGTTATTTTTTGAAACAGCTTTTCTTGAGAAGCCTCATACTCAGCCAGCTTTTTTTCTCATTTCAACTTTTGATATTTGCAGTTTTATCAATTCATCTGAACAGCTACTTAAAGCTTCTTCTGTTGTTTTCCAACCATTTGTCGAGTTGATATATTCCTAAAAATGTTTCATTTATTTTAACCACATCTCAGTACAATTGATTTAATTTTTTCCTCTCTAAATTAATCGAAGCCAGTTTTTTAAAACAAAGCTGAAGTTTGAACTGCTTTTTGCTGAACAACTGCAGAATCCTTTCCAGACAGTGTTTTCTCCAACTTTTCTGGGTTGATTTTCTTTCAGAATTTTCAAAAATTTTCTTTGCTGGCATCCAGCAGTGTACTTGCTAGCCAGTAACTAAATTTCTCCTAAAAAAACTGTTTCAGTGGCTTTCGATTTTGTCAGTTTCTTTTTTCTCACTGGGACAGCTGAACTTGAGTTGTTGATCATTGTACAGCCATCTTGGAACTCAGATCATATTTTATTCTGATTTGTAGGAAGGTACTTGCTTAGGGGTTAGGGGACAAAATGACTGGTGCATGAAGCAGTCTTGCTTATATTATTGATGTGTTATATCACAGTGTTTATTGTCATAAGTGCATAACAGTCCCTAAGTAAAGGACTTCTGAAAAAAGATGCATTTTTTTCTGATTGGTGGAAAGGAAGAATGCAACCATAGCACCCATCAAAGAGTGTCCTTTCATACATCAGCTGACCCTTTAGGTATGTAGTGTAATTGTTTAGTTTTATTATTGACTTGTTGCACCTGGTCCTATCTAGCTTCTAATATTATATCCTGAATTATTACTGTCGGTGCATTATGTCTGTTTCCTTTTGCAATACAAGGAAATAGGGTGCCATGCAGTGTCTTTTTGGATAGTATCTATAAATGAAAGGATGAGAGACTGAAAAATAGGTACACTGCACATATTGTAGCAGGATGGGATTGGTACTGGGAGCAGTTTTGTTTTTTTTTTTTTGCTTAAGCGACATTTTCTTTTGGGCAGTATTAGATTAATCTCTTACATTCTTACATACAGCTGTAAAGTTAAGAAGCAAGGCATAGTATAGGTTATAAAGAACTTTTTGTTTAGAGTGTCCCCATGTACCACTGGGTCTCTAGAATACCTTACCACCAACCTGGAATGCCTTTGTAGATATTTGCATCTGTTAGCCTAAATTTTTTTCATTTAGGTCTGTCTTGTTTTTCAGGAAGTGCATCATTTACCACTGAAACAATTGGTTAACTTCATGTTAAGCAGTTTAAAGTACATTAAGACAGCAGCACAATGGTTAGCACTCCTGGCTCACAGCACTTGGTACTACAGTTTGATTCTTGGCTGGGGTGACTTCTGTCTAGAGTTTGCATATCCTCCCTGTGTCTATATCAGTTTTTGTTGGGGCTGGTTTCCTTCCGTATCCCGAAGATTTGAAGTTCCTCCATATTGCTGGCAGGTTTCTGTACACTTTTGTGATGGATTGGTACCTCTTTCAGGATAGTTCCTCTGCCTTGCATCCACTGAGTGTTGGAGTAGGCTCCAGATCCCCATGGCCCTGAATTCGATAAAAAGAGAATGAATGAATGAAGACGGCTGGATCAAAGTGTATTACTATTCTTTTATTTAGTGAGAAGTACATTTTGTGCTGCACTGCACACAATCAAAACTGTAAAGGAAGAACCTGTTAAATGCAGAGTATTTTATAGTATTAGATGCAGCAGTGTGAGAAACTGAGCTGTGCCATAGTACAAAGTTTATAATGAATAGATGCATAGCTATGTTCAACATGTATGGCATTTAAGTTGGTTTATCACTGATGAAATGTACACCTTTCAAGTAGAAATTCATTCAGGCCTTTTTTTTGAAGCAAGAAAGTATGAGGCTTTTTGATGCTTTAGTCGTCGTCTACTGATACAAGACTTAGAAAGTGAAAGTTAAATTCCTCATAGTGATGGAAGTATTTACTTTAGCCATCTTGCTGAAAAATTAATTGACTGATTTTCTTGCTGATTTAGTAGAGTTACAGTAGTGTAAAGTGCAGGCTGTGATGTCACATATGGTATGATTTCTTATAAAACATTAATAATTTTACAGTGCACTTGTTTGAGGTGTGTACTCATGTTATTACATGACTAACATTTCTCTCCAAGACCTGATGTTATCCTGTTCATTTGTTTATGTAATGCATGACAGTTTTTGTGAATTGATCTGAGACTGATTCTTTGTGAATTGATCTAAGACTGAATCTTTGTATTTTCCATATTATTTATCCTTCTTTTGAAATGTTTTTTGCTGTTTTGCTGTCATGCTGAGTTAAACGCTCATTTTATGAATAAAGAAGAGGAGGACAGAGCAAATAAAAAAAGGAATAATGTAATCAAAATATGCAGAGTGGTTAGTTGCAATTTATCACAAGTTTAAATGCTTTCTTAATGGGATCTTTTCCAGTAAGGATTTCTCCAGGAGGGATTTTGTAAAAGAAAACCAGGACTGCATAAATTTCTTATTATAGTCCCACTATTTGCTATTTATATTCAGCAGTTATGTATACCATAATGTATCCTTCAGAAATTATAAGAAAATCACCATAAAAAGTATTCTACTTGGGAGTTTGCAGTATTGTGCACTGTCTTGAGTTTTACCCTTGGGACTCTTGTGTATGTAGAAGTGTTGCCACAAACCTAACTTGGAAAATAGATGCAACAGAAATAAAAAGAACATGATAAACTAGCACTTGAAGTTGTGCTTTTCTTTTCACAGTGAATAGAAATTCTTTCAGAGTATTGGGCAAAATTCTCATAGCACCAGCAAAATTACATTGATTTAATATCATCCGAGTGAATCTAAACATAGATTTTATTTATTTATTCATTTAGATTTGTTAACCAGGCAGGTGGACTAGTCCCTGATCCTTTTCAGTTATAACCTGGGCCACGCACCAGCAATTAATCAGTAAATCATTGTAGTTTATAAATCAGTAAACAAGAATGACATGTTGCAGTGGAAGACACTGAGCTAATCGAAGGAAGGACACTGAGCAAACTCAGAACTATAATATATAACAGAAGTGGACGTTATTTTAAATTCTAACTTCTGATGAAGTTGGCGAAGTGTCGCTGACGAAAAGCAGGATTGTTCTGTTGCTTAAAATAAATTTTTCAGTGGTTGATCGTATTTACATGTTGTGAAGTGGATTTCTAATTATTTTAGCATTCTGGTGGATCGTTCATCTGGCTCACGTTCTTTTTCCCAGTGTATAGTAGATTAAGCTTTTTGCAAAGCAAGGCAGATTTGCATTACTGGTATTTGCAGTTATACAGTTTTACAAAGCAGTAAACTTTTCAAAGGCATTCACACTTCTGTACTTGTAATTTCTTGGCCTTTCTTGGAAGTTCGTGTGTTGTAAATACAGTGGCTGTTTACTTAGTTACATGCATATATGGTATTTAAAGCTATGTACCTATTTACATATACAGGGTTTTGCCAGCAAGTTTTGGAAATCATTAAACACTGTTTCTGTGGCAGCTACATTTGGAAGCTTTTTTTAGGTAAAGCTGAAGTGTTTTTTTTCCTTGAAGTTGGAGTAATTGCTTTCATTCCCAAGTGAATTGGTAGTATGTTCCAGTTGCCTGGAACAAGTCTGTAAAGTACTATTCTTTATTGGATTTTTTGAACTGTGACCTAATTAGAGTATCTGCTGCATCTATGAAATCCTTTAATTTGAAATGAGAGGATTTAATATGCAGTTTTTTGTTGTTAGGAGCATTATCTCTAATGTAGAATTTTAAAAGTAAGGGAGGTGATCAGAAAAATAGACCTAGCAGTGATAATGAGCAATCTGGCTTTTAAGTGTCACACTGATGTGTTTCTGATTTGATGTCAGATTAATAAAATGGCTGATGTTATGTAATGCAGTCTATAACAGGGAGGTGTTCTTTGAAAGAATTTAATGAAGTGAGTAGAAGACTGTATCTATTCTAGACATTTTATAGATTTACAGGTTAAATGTTTTTTTGCAGAGAAGCAGGCTCTAAGCAGCTGTAATACTTTTATCAATGGTGTAGTTAGTGTAGGGAGAGAGAAAGATGCAGTCCAAAGCAACAGAATAGTTGCAATTTTTTATTTTAATTAAAAATTGTAATACATTTCTTTAAACTTTTGTAGGGTTCTGAAGAACATGCCCACCAGTATTTATGACTAGTTTGTTATAGCCAGAGATAGTAAGTACAGTTCACATCTTCTTGAAGTTGGGCGTCCACTGATTTAGGTTTTAGTCCTGTTTGGAAGAGGAGGATATCAGCAGAGAGTATAATTGTATCAGGTGAGATAATGGATCTTATGTCATTCATAAAGAGAGAAATGTATAGGTCCTAAAACAAACCCTTAATGAATACCTTAGTTGAAAGTACCTAATGTGAAGATTTGGTCACTGTTTTTTGGGTAGAGAAGGTGTGGTTATTGAGAGGGACATTCAGTTTAGTAACTCTTCTAAAACCCAGTCTGTGGAGTTTGTACTGTAAGAGCTAGTGATAACACTGACAGATTCTCTTCTAAAATTGATAAATAAACTACCTGTCAGATGTCCTGCTTTTAATTTAAAGTTGATATTGTTTGTTGCACTATAGAGAGCAGTTGGACTTTTGTATCTATGCCTCAGTTCATGCAGTGAATCAACAAGAAAGCTGTATTTGTTAACCTATTTCATAATTTGTGGAGTATCTTTTTGAAAGGTTTTATTAGGCAGAAATTGGAGATGGCCCAGTAGTCCTTAGTTCCAGTGGGGGATATTTTCCTATAGGTCCATACAAAAGAACTAGTCAATTCATTTACATATTATTACCAGCCTAGCTAATAAACCATATTGAAGTTTTCCCTCTAGCCTCAAGAACAACTGACCACAGAAGAATATGACACTACCCATACAATTACCTAAGCTTACCTCAAAGGTGGCAAGGGTTCTGCTCTGATTGATTTTAGTGAATGTTTTCCCAGAAGGGAGGGAAATGTTGGGTTGTGATACCAACATATCTTATTTATCTGTTTATGAAGGTTTGTTCTTTTAATTGGGTGTTTGAGGAACTATTTTTCTGCAAAGTGAATTGGAAGTCAAAGTGGATCAGATCTTTTGTGGCTGAAAAGGCTAGACATAGATTGCCAAACTACAGAGAGAGGGCTGCACTCTGTTCATATAATTTGAAGGTCTTGCAGTCTTTGATCTTTTTAGCTAGGAATCTGTGAAGCATCTCAGTTTGTGTTATATGTTTAGGTAAATACACGTGAAAAGGAGCATTATATTCAATAATGGATCTGATGAGCCACATAAAGGCTGCAGAAATACCTCACAAAGAGTATTACCGGCCTCAAAAAGATGCCCTACGCAGACTGTCTCAAAAAACTCCAGCTTTACTCCATCGCATATCGCCTTCTCAGAGGTGATCTCTGCGTGACATACAAAGCTATGTCAAACCTAGAGCTGTTGGACATACTCCACTTAAAGAAATCCCAATCCATCTGAGCTATGCGCTCTAGGGACTTAAACCTTGTCACCACAATAAACAGAACATGCTGGAGGGATAGATTCCTGTCCCAGAGACGTCCCATACTCTGGAACTAACTACCTATCTATATCAAACAAAGCTCCTCATTAGCACTCTTCAAGAGAAATCTTGATGATTGGATGGGAAATAGGAAATTCACCCTGGGGATCACCTCTGTGGCTCTGGACAGGGCCACAGGAAAATAATTTTCTTGGGCGGAGAAAGCTGGGGTACCTTTTTGGCTAGGTTTATATAGGCCCTAGGGCCAGTAGCCTAGTACCTACCTATGAGAGAGGCATAAATAGGAATTAAAAATTCTTTGGATCTTGATAAGATACTTTTGAAAATTAGATAAGCCAGACTGAAGGCTTTCCAAAGTACTACAAAGACATAATGGCCAAAAGATATGGTGTTATCAGTGAGTGTCTGGTTCCCTTATGGTAGTGTCTTATTTGTGTGTGTGGGGGGAGATATGACGGCTGTATGATGTGATGTGATAATGTTTTGTTTACCAAAATGAATTGTGCAACTTCTTTCACATTTATTTTGAGACCATTGGCATAGCACCAATTTTTAACTCTGTGTAGCCCATCTTGGAGCAATTGTGAGTCAGACGAGAGACGAATAACAACACACAATATATGCAAACATAGATAAAGATATTCCAGGATTGGTGGTTTGAAAGTCTGAGAAATAGAAGCCAATCTGTGTATTTTCTGAAGGGTTCCCTATTACGTTGTCAAATGCGTCTTTGTCGAACTGAAAAGTGCGAAAAGACAAAATAGTGAAGCGGCTTTTCAGTGAATTCTTTCCCTGGGAAATGTTTTGTTTTTGCAATGTTTTACAATTTTTTTTATTATTATTATTATTTCGGAACAGAGATTTTTTTTCCCCTTGGAAAAAAATCGCTGTTCTGAGGTTTCGACGTTGTAAGCTTTCACTTACATGGGGTCGATTATGTGTCGTTCGCTCTTCTGAGCTTGCAATATCATAATGTAGACCCGTCTGAAGTATATGTTAAAGTCAACCTGTTGACATTTGCTACCTCAGTGGTTGTTGGAACCCTAGTGTGTGTTTTGGAGAAGTGAGGTTTGGCTCTCACTTCCCTCTCCTTTTTAACCTTTTATGATTATGAACATTATCAGGAAGAATTGGCACATCTTAATATCAGATGAACATATACATGACTTGGTGGGTGATTACCCATGAGTAGCTTACAAAAATAGCAAATCCTTGAAACAGAAATTATGCTATAATGAATCAAGGCAACAACAGATTTCTCAGAGGAAGGGAACTTATAGCAGTAGAAATTGCTATGCATGTCAATACATAGTCAATGGTGACATATTTATACACCCAGATACAGGGAAGGAATGTAAGATGAAGTTTTGTGCGGATTGTTACACGCATAATGTAGTTTACCTTACTATCTGCAAGGAATGTTACAGTTTTTTGTAGGAAAAACAAATAGAACATTGAGGGAAAGAGTATGCGAGCAATTATATAAAATTAAGAAACAAGATCTTACATTGGCCACGGCCAAGCATGTACATGACACTAACACAGCACATAGTTTTAGTCTTTTAGTATTACAACGGTTGAATGACTATATGAGATTGGGGAACATGGTGAACAAAACAGAACAAGAAGAGCAAAAATGGATTATTAGGTTACAAGATGACAGGAAACATGGTTTAAATGAGAGTGTTTGATTGAAACCTTTTCTAGCAGATAGACCACTTATTAGGTAATTAACCTGTATTTATTTAGATATATGTTGTTTTTTTAGTTCATTTTCATGTATATCTATTTTTGTCCACACCTGTGGATTATCACAGTAGTGTATGCATTTTGCCTTAGCATTTCATATTACTGCAGTTTAGGTGCATATCGGACACATAGGTATTTGTTGTATACATTTAAAGTTTAGGTTTAGGCATTTTCAACTATGTTTTTGCACACAGACTTTTTCTGCAACTGTGTAATTTAGGCATTTTATTTTTTTCTCATTAGTTTATCTGTATTTTTTTGCATTATATGAGCATTTTTTCAGTTAGCTCAGTGAGATTGAGTCATTTGTCATTGACCACTAGAGGGCACTAGTTACACTAGCTATCCAGTAATGAATTCACAGAGAGTCTCTCTCCTTTTGAATGCTGTTTACAACCCAGGTAGTTTTGTACCTAAGGAAGCTTATACTAATTCAGCAATTGGTTTGTAGGAACTTATGCATAAAAGTGGAGCTTTTGGTAAGTAAAAATTAGAATAGAACTTTTTTCTTGTGCAATAAGCATGTTGGATAACAGGAAGGTTTAACTATTAGTCTATGCTCAGTGAGCTGATCCTTGTCTTCCAGATCTGTATGCACAAACTGTAATAGCTGACTTTTGAAAAGGCATTAGAATGCAGATTCATTTACAATAAACTTGTTGACTTATGACAAGATGTGCTTAGTAAAGCGATGGGGGTGTCCATTTAAGTATGTTTTACTTATTTTGTTGTTCTTTATATACACAAGGCTGTTGTTGATTAGATTTACTTGCACGGACTGTTTACTTGATTTTGAAATGACGTGTATGCAGACTCATTTGAAATAGACATATTTGCTGATTAGTCATAAGTTAAGTGTGGAAACCATGGGGTGAGAATATAAGTATTTTTTACAAACTAATTTCTTATGACTTCCATCGGGGGTGTCTGAGTGTTATTAACATGATTATGCCTTTGATAGTATGAGAACTGTTTGTTATATATAAACATGCATGTATATTTTATTTAGGTACTTAATATGTTAATTTTACCAGCCTTTCAGCTTTGCATTATAGGCTGAATGTTTTATATTTGTTTTTTTTATGAAGAATGTGCTATTTGGGATTTTGCAAGCTGGAGTTTAGGTCAGGTGATTATTATAACTGAAGAATCAGCTGATTGTTTTCTATGTTATGTGACTACTCCTAGAATTTTTATTGGTTTATGCAGACTTAAATACAAGTATTATGAGATGTTATTTTATTTTATCTGAAGAAGTGTTGTGGAAGTAAAGCAAAAGCACTCATACTTCATTGAACTCTAGTTATCTTTTAACTGCTGTGTCTACCGTCTCCTTGGTTTTGCCTCTTGATTACATTTTGTACTAGGAGTTGGTTTCATCCATTGATGTGGTGAGATTTTTGCGAACAAATCAGTTCAACACATCAAGTTCTGGATGGACACGGTTCAGTCAATTCTGCCCTTTCTGAGCAAGGACAAGTGGATGTGCTCAATAGATCTTCAGGATGCATACTATCACATAAAAATGAACAGTGATCCAGAAGTTACTTACATTTCCAGCTGGGAGCCGGTCATTACCAGTTCAGAGTACTGTACTTTGGCCTCACCACAGCCTCCAGGGTATTCACCATGTATATAGCAGTAGTAGCAGTTCACTCAAAACTTCAGGGATTCTGGGAGCTTCCATACTTAGACGACTGGCTCATTACCACTTTGACCAGGCATCAGCTGGTAGAAGCAAGAGACCAGTTGTCGCAGACTTGTTCAGATCTTGGAGTAACCATCAATTACAAGAAGTCACAATTACAACCAACTCAGACACTGGAATTCATAGGAGCAATGTTCAACACAGTTTCTGTGGTAGCATCTCTTCCCCCATCAAGAGTACAGACAATAAAAAATCAGGTCAAGAAAATAATTTGCAGTATAAAAATGTCAGTCCAGTTGATTCTGCAATCCCTGGGATCAGTGTCAAGGGCAATAATCATTTTTCCTTTAGCAAGATATCACATGAGAATTTTGCAATGGATGCTATAAACACAATGGTTAGTTCTCTCTAAACCCACTTCATCAAAGATAAGAATAACTCCGGTATGCAAGTGGTATCTTTCCTGATGGATACAGTCACAACTGTTGCAAGGCAATCCTTTCATTCTTCCTCATCCCAAGGCCATAGTGACCACAGATGCTAAGCACATTGGGGGGGGGGGGTGTTTTTTGGGTAATCAGTTCAAAGCACTTGGTCCCCCAAAGAAGCCAACTTGCATGCGTGTTTTGGAAATGAGAGCAGTGCTTTTGGTGTTGTAAGCATTTCAAAACTCTCTGCCTCTTGGAATGACTGAGATCCAAACGGACAAAATGTTGGTAGTTTGGTACATAAATAAATAAACAAGGGGGAACCAGATCTTACCCTCTCTGTTGAGAAGCCATGAGGGTGTGGCAATGGGCAGTTTCTCCCAACTGCTTTCTAATTGCAGCACATATTCCAGGGAAGTCCAGCGTGATAGCTGACAAACTGAGCAGGTCATCTTACTACCTCATGAGTGATCTCTTAACAGTCATGGGGCCAGATTTAGTATACACAATCTGTATTCAAGAACATCTGCTTTCTAGTCACTCAGAAAGATTATACTAAGGGTAAATGATAGAGTGGACTATTGGAACTATTGAGGATAAGAAAGAAATTATGTATTGTTACTATTATGCAAAAAGCCCATCATTTCCAGACACAAGATATACAGAAAGATTAAGAGAGAAATTAGAGGAAAGAAAAAATACATCCACAAGAAAAACTGTCAGAAGCATCAAATAAAAATTTGTTTTCATTAATATAACAGATATGTGAAAAAAAATTGTAGACCAAGAAACTTTGATCTGTTTGGACAAAGAAGCATCTGAGGAAGTGCAAAAATATAAGCAACAAAACCTTGAGGTTTTTAAAAAGTATAAAAAAATATGGACATGGGAAAGAGAAAGATTTGATATGTGCAATATTTATGCAAAGTCAAAAGCCAAATTCTTCTTCTTTCAGCTTTTCCAGGTTAGGAGTCGACACAGCGGAAGAGAAATACAGGCAAAGGCATACAGATATGGAAAATTCACTATGCCTGCGAAGTGAAGAATTTGGTGTAGAAGGTTTAACACAGATTACATCACAGCATGATGGAACGAGTCCCCAAAGTAAGGAGAAACAGGAAACATCTGAAGAAGAAATGTGGACACATGGGAAAGAAAAAGATATTTAATATGGTGTAATATTTATGCAAAGGAGAAAACAAAACTAATCAATACAAAAAGAGCAGCACCAAATATATTTGATGAGAAATACAGGCAAAGGAATCCAGACATGGAAAACTTTACAGTACAAAAAATAAGAAGACAAAGAGGAAAAGTAGAAAAGAAGATTAGTAATGGAGAAGTTAAAGAAACAGAAACTGAGATTATGACGTACCTGTAAAGTGAAGGATTCAGTGCAGAAAATCTAACTCAGAAAGCACCACAGCAGAATAGAGCAAAAGACATCCAAATTAAGGAGAAACCAGTGGAATGGGAAGCAACTGGTCAGTTGCCATATGAAGATATTTTGGAACCTTCCACAGGAAACCTGTATAAACGTTCACTTGAAGCTGGACAGCAAGGGAAGTGACATGAAATTGTGGCAACTCTGACACAGTCAATGATGAGAAGTGATAGGCCAGTGAGTTCCCATATGACAGACAGAGTTATGAAATTGAAGATAAATTGCCACGGGAAGATGCTATAGTAATTAGGACTGTCCATAGAGATCCATACAGTATAACAGAAGTAAACAGGATGTATTACTGTACAGCTGAATTAGTAACTGATAAAGTTCTACCACAAGAACACAGGGTAGTGAGGGAAAGGAAGGGGAGAAATCGAATACCATCATGGAAGTATAATATAGAGAAAACTATAAAGAAATTAAGGCAAGAAGTGTCACTGTTAGAAGAGAGTGAACAGAAATAGAAAGATAGACGTGATAGAAGCAATGTCTTGATAAATGTGCAAAAGCAGCCTTTAAAGCGGGAAAGCTACAGCACCAAGAAAACATCAGTTTGGGACAAGATTGTGATATAAAAGACCTTGTGCAAGAGGGACTGTTTAATTATTTGGGAATTGATGAAGGATCAGCAATAAAACATGAACAGATGCAAATAAAACTTAGTAAGGAATATTTTAGAAGACTTAAATTAATCCTGAAAACAGTGTTGACATCTAGGAACAAAATTCAAGCTATAAACCAATTTGCTCTTCCTGTCCTAACTTACAGTTTTGGAGACATTGACTGGCCCCAAAAGGTGTTGGCTAGATTAGACAGGAAAACAAGAAGAATGTGTCATGCTCATTAAATGATTTGTAAAAATCAGTGTATACCAAGATTATATATTCCATGTTCCAAAGGAGGTATCGGCCTCCTTGAAATTGATTACATCTATAGATCTGCAGTTATGGGACTGCATACATATCTGCTGACCTCACAAGACCCAAACATAGTGAAAGTACTGAAATGTGAGGAGAATAAATTTAAGATGCCTTCACTTCTTAGTCTAGCAGAAGCATATCGGTGTCAACTGGGAATGCAAATCAAACCAGAAATAGATAAAAATCAGGTGGCAACTGTATGTGCCAAAAAACAAAAGAAAGAATATAAGGTGAAGGATCAGATGACAAGGCAAGAAATGTGGTAAATGCATAAATGTAGTTGCAAGTATAGAAAACTCCTGGAAGAACCTCATGTTGATCAAGATCGAACGCAGGAATGGTTAAGGAGAGGCAAATTCAAATCAAAAGATGAAAGGTTAATATTGGCGGCCCAAGATATTGGGCTATGTACACTTTGTAAACCAAAGTCCATTGAACATGTGAGAAAAACAGACAAATGTAGGTTTTGTAAAACAGAATTGGAAACAGTCTCACACCTTGTTGCTGGTTGTGCTATACTAACGGCATAAGGACAGTATACTGAAAGGTATAATAATGTGGCAAGACTGTTGCACTGGAATTGTGCAAACATTGTAATATTGAAGTAGCTGAATAACACTGGAAATATGAGCCACAAAGCATCATAGAAAATGAAGTCTACATCACATGGGACCACCCATGTCCAACAGTTCAAACGATAGATGCTTGAAAACTAGATGATGTGGTTCCATGAACAGAAGACAAAAATAGCATTGATCATTGAATTCTCTACACCCAGTGACTACAGTGTCTTGCTTACAGAAAGGCACAAAGTCATGCAATATAAGGCTTTGCAGGTTGAAATGAGAGCAATGTGGAAGAAAGATACCCAGACAGTTCCATTTGTAGTAGGAGCAACAGGTCATATTTAGGTATGTTACCAATACATGTAACTCTGTATAAATTACAGGAGGAGTCATTACTGGGCACATTGCAGGTGCTGCGAAGAGCACTTTGGCTGAGATCAGACTGAAACAATACTCATTTTGTGAACTTTAATCATACTTTGACTTAGGAATGGGGTCCATTCCCATCATGGTCTTAGAAACCCAAAAAATTTTCAGAAATTGAAAAAGGGTAAGTGTAGTCTACACTTTGTGGTAACCTTTATGAATCTCCCTCAGTAAATAAAGCTACAAGAAAATCAGTAGGAAAACTAAAATTAGGAGGAAGATTTGAGTTATGCTTGATTTGTCTGTTCGCTCAGAACAGTGTACAAATAAATCCCAGGGATTGACATGATTTTCCATAAGTGAGGCCAGCCTTGCTACAGTCTCTTTGCATCTCCCCTAAACAACAAGTGCAGCAGCGTCTTTGCCTTAATCCCCCCAACAGGGAGTTACCAAGGGATGCTCTACTCCATGATTGCCCCCCCCCCCATCTTTTATATGCTTATGCCCCCAACTCCTATAATTCCCAAATTCCTTCAGAAAGCAGCCCAGTTAAAGAGCAAAATCATCCTCATTGCACCTTACTGGTCTTGACAAATTTGGTTACCCATTCTTGGCCTCATGTTCTGTACCCACTGTGCATTCTGGATCCATCTCCAGATCTTCTGTCTCACCTGACAGGCATAATTCACCCAGACATCTCAAACTGACTGCATGGTTTCTCCAATTCCATTAATAGCCAGGCAGCCAACGCTCTCTTTGCTTGTCCATTCAATTCTGTTATCTTCCCATAAACCCTCTATGAGAAAACTATGTAGAAGTAAATGGAAAAGACTTGTTTATTGGGCAGAGGAGAATCAGGTAGACCCCTTCTCAGCCCAGTTACAGTTTGCCCTTGAATTTTTAGTGAGTTTATTTAATGATGGTCTAGTTCATTGACTATTAAAGTCCAACTTGCAGCCATTTCAAACTTTGATGTGGGGTTTTGGAATTCCTCCCTGGCTTCCTCTAAACTATGCAAAGCCTTTTTGAAAGGTACCTTATAGAGATCCTATACCACCATGGGATTTAAATTTGGTACTGCAAGCCTTAAAGTCTCCCTTTGAACCTGCAGCTAAACGTGATTTAAAATTTTTGACCTGGAAGACTGTCTTTTTAGTTGCAATTACATCTGCTAGAAGAATTTCTGAACTTCAATCATCATCTTCTACGCCCCAATATTTGCTTTTCCACAAGGATAGTGTCACCTTACGTACCATTGCTTCCTTCCTACTTAAGGTGGTGTCATAATCCAACATTAACAAAGCCATTAACCTGCCAGTATTCTTCCTAAACTTTACAAATAAAGGAGAATATATGCTGCACGTACTGGATGTTCATAGAGAATTGGGTTTCTGCCTGCACAAAACAAAACAAAAAGTATAAAGACAGACCAGCTGTTTGTTTCATTTGCACATAACCTGTTGGGTGAACCAGTTAGGTAATTCTAGCCAGATGGTTGACGCTTTGCATTTCATTTATCTACAGCAAATTGAATCTCCCCTTACCAAAACCATTAAAGATTCATTCAGCCAGATCTATGGCTACTTCCACTGTATTCCAGTCTAGAGCATCCATGGATGATATATGTGTGGCTGCTACTTGTTCATATTCTCATACCTTTATAACTCATTGCAAAGCAGATCTGGTCTCAAGGGAAGAGCAGCCTTTGGCTCAACGGTACTCAGGCCACCGTTTTGAGGCAATAATAAACTTTGATATCACAACCACAGATACAAAGATGAGCGCTTTCGTCTGAAAACTAGACTTCATCAGATAAAAAGACACACCTGCTACTCATTACTTAAATACCATTTCTCCTAATACATATCAATTAATATTTAAAGAAACCAAACTTAAAAATCCATTTAAAAAAAAAAATTTTTTTTTTTTTTAAATCTGTACATCGCTCACTACAGGATATAAAACCCTAACAGTGCATCCTGTACCTAAACATTTTTTATGTACTTGTTTAAGTACAGGATGCACTGTTAGGGTTTTCCATAAGTGAGGCCAGGTGCTAGTTTTCAGACGAAAGCGCTCATCTTTGTATCTGTGGTTGTCATATAAAAGTTTATTATTGCCTCAAAACGGTGGCCTGGATTCTTTTATATTTGTCAGTACTTGGTTTGCATTTTTATATTTGACTTCAACGGTACTCAGGAATATCCTTCCTTTAGAGTCCACCCAGGAATTTAGTTAGCTAGAGACTTTGTCCCAATGAATGAAAATTGACATCATCAGATAAAGAAGTTATGTACTTACCATAATGTTCCTTCTGTGTTGTCCATTTTCATTCAACCTCAAGTCCCCACCCTTCATCCCCCTCCATTTCTCCCAAATGACTTCTGGAGGAATGAGACTCTTAGTGACACCACATGTCCCTTGTGTTGAACTCCAGTCATGACAATTCCTTTATAGTTTCTTTCTGTCTCTCTCTCTCAAGCTGTAAATATGATCTGAGAGACGTTAGGCATAGTGCATTATGGATAGGAAAGGAGCTCGAGAGTTTTAGTGGCCACGAGCTAGTGTAATGGCCAGGTTGGATCCGAATGTGGGATCCGAACCCATCCATTGAGGTAGACTGAAAATGAATAACACATATGGAAAGTTATGGTAAGTACATAACTTCTCTTTTTTTTCATTTCTCATACTTGGTGTGGATACGGACTTGCCTTGTCGATGTGACTTTTTAAGTGGAAGTAGAAGTCATAAGTATATGCATGATTTATTTAGGTCATCAAGTAATTGAATAAGGTTTGATTTTAAGAAGTCCCTAAACACAAAAGTATTTGCAGGGGAAGTATCATCAGCTTTAAGGGAAAAACCACTGATTTATTGTCTGATTTAATGCAGAAGAATGATGCATATAAAAGCATGCAAGAATTTGTCATACTTGTGTAAACAAGATCAAATGTATTTGGTCCCCTATAGAATGGGCAACTGTTTGTACGTAAAAGTTAGCTTCTATAATATCAGGGAAAAGTTCGGCATGCTGACCACTGATGATGTAGTTCAGCCAGTTTATTGATGGATGGTTGAAGTCCCCAGGTAGAAAGGTGTTGGGATTAATGAGGATTTCAGTTAAGGTGTTAAGATAGCTATCATGGTCAGAAAGGGGGCATAGACTATGATCTGTAGCTAGCTGCCAAATGGTAATTCTTGTTTGGGGTGATTTGAACTTCTAGAAGTTGAAATTTTGGGTCCCAAGGAATCAGTTGTAAGGAGAAGATATCCTTGACAAGTACTGATCAATCCATGGTCATGAGTCACAACCCATAGGGTTGCTATACATGTCATATTCAACTCAACAGCAATGACTGGATATGAGGATATAAGGGTATTTTTAGGTCCTAAGAGGTCTAAGTAAAAGTCATCAAGTATAACCAAATTGTTTCTCTTGAAAAGGTCAAGGTTGTTATTTGTATTTCCTTCCAAAGTAATTTTGTTTGTTGGAGGGGGTAGGTAGGCAGTGGCTATATTAAACTTTGTGAATTGTCTATGTACTTGTACTAAAATCCAATTAGGGGAGTTTTCCTCAGGATGTAGGCTTTGTTTGTGTACAGTAGTTTCAAGTTCAGTCTGTTTATTTAAAAAGTAACCCCACCTGCTTTGTTCCCTTTTCAGATGTTTAAAAATAGGCTATATGTCATGTAAAAGACGATGGTTTGACTTGTCCAAGTTTCATAGATTTGTAGAATATCTGGGCTGTGAGTCTGGACCAAGGCTTCTAGTGCGTCTCATTTATTGTTTAGTCTTTGCGGATTTATGTGGTATAACTGAGAATCTATTTTGAGCAGGAAGAGTGGAGTTGTGGTCCTGCACATTTTGATGCAGTAGTGTGCTTTAGCTCTGTCTGTAGCATTTTTGTTAGTGGGGCCAAGGAGGATATTTATATTCCAAGGTGTTTTTTTGATTGACGTTTTATAGAAAATATAGAGATGGTAGTACTGAGTTTATGAGGTATTTTGTAATATGGCTATTTGGAGGTTTGAGCAGAAGGGAAGTGACTTTAAAGTTTGTGGTAGATCATTTTCGTTTAGTCTTGGTTCTGAATGAATTGGATGTTTAGACATTATGGAATTGTATGTTTCCATATCTCTGTCTGAGATGCACAGTGGAGTAATTATGGTAGAATTACAGTACTAGTGACTAAACAAGCATGATGTTTAGTCACTAGTACTGGTGACTAAACAAGCATAATGTTTTTATCGGCTTATATCCCATACAGAGCACTAGCGATACACACTATGAAGGGAGCTATCCCATCCTCATTTGCTGTGTGGTTTTAGTTTAGTTCAGGGATGGAAAGCAGATATATATATATAAATATATATATATATATATATATATATATATATATATATATATATATATATATATATAAAATATGTGTGTGTGTGTGTGTGTGTGTATATGGCCCAGTATCCTTTCCTGTGGTATACCTCAATATTTATTCTGTAAGTATATTCCAGGCCTTGCCTCAGTGTGTGGCAGAGAAGTTCTAAATTGTTTCTATTAGGGAAACAGAGTTACAAATCTATTTTTTTTTATAAACAGCCAGTGCCTAATGACTGAATCGAGGTAGGATAATAGGCAGAGTTTATTCTCAGTGAATGCATTGATCCATCAGATACCAAAAGTAGGGGGAAATCATTCTACTAAGTCCAGAAGGGAAAACAGTATACACAGCAACTAGTTTAACCCTGTTAAAGGAATGATGTTCACGTTCCCTTTCTCTTCTTGAAACTTGACTGTGGTGTGATCTAGCTTAGTTTTGTTATTGGTTTCACCTTTGAAGTGCTAAGATGACATATCTAAAATTGGTGGGCTAGATACAGAACTTTAGAATTGGCAGATTGGCTTCCTGCTTGAATAAACAAGTACAGATCTGTGTTTCTATGGTTTCACTACTGAAAAGGATTAAGCATTACTCTTCTGTAATGGTAATATCATAAAAAGATTGTAAAGACTTTTTTAACATCTTTATTGAATTACCATTTAAGACATAGTAAACATGCATTAGTGTAAAAGAAAATAAACCATGTTAGCATATTCGGTTACAAACATGGTACCTCACGTACATGCTTTTATACCATTATCATCAATCTATCTACATAAATTGCTCAATTCCTGCCTTCCCATAGACCTCAATCCTCCTCCAAAACATTACTATGCATGTAGTGTTGTCACAATTTCCATTTTTTCTGCGTAGTTAGTTCTTACCCTTTTCTACAGATCACACTTCTAGTTCTTTTATCTCTTTTAATTTTCACTTCTTCAACTACAGTTGGTTTAGGACTTGGATTTCCATTTTCTAGTAATTGCTCTTTTTAGCAGCCACCAGAATTAAACTTAACAAATCCTTACTATGACTAGGCAATTCAGATCCTGTATCCCAGCTTAAAAAATCATTTCCTTAGTTACAGCCATTTCTTTACCCAATATTTCTGACGGAGTACTGTGTAGGGTATTTTTAAAGTCTGCCAACTCATTACACTCCATACCTCTCGACTGTCCAGACTTTTGCAGAATGTCCAGATTTTTGCCTCTTATTTTTGGTCAATTCCTCATAAAATGTTTTCTTTTGGCATATCAACTAGGATTAAAGTCAATTAATAATGACAAACATTTGAGTTTCACACTTCATACCCTTTGGAAAATGCATGCCAATGGAAAACCTGTTATTCTATCAACTATCAGTGTTTTAAAATTGTCCCTGTTTTGGGCCTTTGTCCCCTCATTATTTATGTCTTTGTTCAGAATTCTTTCACTAAGAATTTGAGAGGTATGATACACTCCCATAATGTAAGTTCCTGGTTACCTCTTTTTCCCTATCACACCTTCGACATTTGCCAAATACTTGAAGAAACGTCTTTGTAGTCTGCTAGTGGTATAAAAATATCCATAAAAACACTTCCAAGGCCAAGCAAAAATGTTACATTTTCTAGACTTCCTTTACATATTTGGGAGTTATACATATTTCCTTGTGAATTGCTTATCCAGTCTCTCTTCCCAATCTTTTCTAACCTCTTCTGATTGATTACTTTTAGTTATCATGTAATATTTTATATGCTGTACTAATTATCCCATTTTTAACAGCAGCTTCTGTTCTAGATTTATCTAAAAATTGTACCAGAGCAGAGGTCCTTTACTTAAGCTTCTCCTATCCCTTTCTCTTTGCCTATACGCTATCAGTTCCTGATAGGGAAGGCAGTCTGTAGCCTGCAGTCCATCTGTCTTCTTGGCCTCTGCCATTCTGTTACCTTTTCCTCCATAGTTATTTGCTCCCAATTCCTCCAGTAAATCCCAACTCCCTCTTGCCTATTCTCTGTACCCCTAATTGCAGTCATCCCTATCGTCAGAATCTCCTTTGTTCATTCTCATGTTGTCTTAATTCATAGAATATTTTTTCTACTACTTTATGATTATAATATTCTATGTGCATGTTGTTGTTCTCCTTAATGATCTGCATCCAAAATCCCATTCTGTCCTTATTTCTGAGTCGTCATCATCCCATTCTACTTTGATTATAGCTTTCTGTTTGTGTTATGTATATGAACCTTAACAGTGTAGGTCTAATATATCCCTTCAAATCCTAAACTACCATGTTCTGTTGGAAGGATCAGCTTATCCCATTTGACTCTTGCCCTCTCATAAAATCCAAGTTTACTCTGTCAAATGCTTTCTCTGCATCAAGACCCACAAACAACAGTAGTGTTGTCATATGTTCTGCTTCTCTCTGGATCAACATTGTTTTATTAATTTTGTCAGATGTTTGCCTCCCTCTACAAAACCACATTAATCTATATCTATCCATTTTGACAGCATGTTTGCCATTCTTTTCTTATTAAAAACATAAACACTTTACGATCATGGTTTAAAATCGAAATTAAGTCTATTTGAAGCTGGGTCTGATGATTGGTCTTTACTGCGTTTAGGTATTACAGCCACCACAGCTTTCTTCCAGGATGTTGGTGCTCCCTCTCCTTTCAAAATACTATTAAACAAAACTTTCCAGATCTTAATCACTTTCTTTCCTCCTAGCTTCCAAACATACACATAAATACCATCCACTCCTGGAGACTTTCCTGCAGATTGGTTATACATCACTGTTTTTATCTTACATCCTCCTATCTTAATTGTTACTTGTTAAGCCTCATCTATCGCTGACCTTGGCATACTTAAGTTTTCCATAAATATTTCCGATTGTACTTTTGCTTGATCTCCACGTTCATGTGCTTTATACAGGTTCCCATAAAATTTCCAAAACATCTCATATATCTGTACAGGATCTCTGGTTATTTTTGCTGTTATAGACTCCCTAAATTTGGCAAAAACTCTTTCTACTTTCTGCTGCTTAAGTCATTGTACTAAAAACTGTTGTGCTCTGGAGTTAGCAAAAAAAAAAAAAAAAAAAAAACAGTTGCTTAACAGTAATCTTAAAAACTCATGCGTATTATCCACATGCTCCCTTATTTTCTCTTTAGCACCCTACAGTTGTGCCTCTTACTCTTCTGTGAGATCCTCCTTATTCTGTAATACTTTAACCTTTTTTCATCCCCACTAAATAATTCCTGTTACTTCTTAACCATTTTCTTTTTTCTTTTATTTCTCCCCTATTTTTAAATTTCACTTTCATTTGATCCCACTCACAAGTTCAACTTCAGAAGAAATTTCTATCTTCCATGATAATTCTTGTACTATTTCCACTACCCATTCCTTAAATTCCTCTGTTTTTAACAGGGAGGTTTGGAAGCACTTATGTCTCATTTTTACTTCATTAGCCTGCATTTTTATCTTGGTTGTTATTGGCACATGATCTCAAATAGTTATTGGATTTGTGTCTGAGATTTCAATTAAATGCACATGTTCCTGTGAAATATAATTTTTGTGTAGTCTATTCCAGTTATTGTACCTTGGGGAATAATTGAATTCTCTCCGAGTTCCTACTATTGAATTAATGTTTTCCATGACAAATATGTTTATAAATTTCTTCAGAAATCTGCCTTCTTTTTTATATTTTCCCTTGTAGGCTTCCACTACATCTTCACTGTTGGAAATCTAGTTCCAGTCTCTACCTAGAAGTAATATTCTCTGCTGAAAGCTGATTATTTCTCCCCAAAATGTTTTAAGCTCCATAATAGTAGTTTTAGGTAGAATGCAAGTACATCCCAGCATAATCATCCTCCCTTGCCAGTAGCTCTTTACTATCACAAATCTACCATTAGAATATTTTCCCCTTTTCTGTTGGACATCTAGCAATTAGTATAAGTACTCCCCTTTTTCCCTGATACTCTGCTGAATATCTATCCTGAAATAGTTTCTTTACCAAATTCACGCACACATTTATTTCCAAACATGTCTCCTGTAGTACTGCTGTTTTCACTCTGTATTTCTTAATATAATTCAGTACTCTTTACCTTTTTGTCTATATCTGTAAGGCCATTTGCATTCCAAAATAATATATTTAGTGTAGCTGTTATAATAAGAAGTAGTTATTCATACCTATTATGTATGAAAACTTTTTAAAATGTCTTTGTCTAGCTTTTGTCTTTCATGTGCCCACTAATGTTTGGCAGGTTGATCTCTTATACAGTTGTTTCTTGTCATCTCCATTTGAATTTCACATTTTGCAAGAGTTTTTTTTTAAATGAAAACTTGCAAACAAAAAAAACTAAACACACCCACAGAACACCTCCATAACCTATTAACTTAAAACAAACACGCAAACTATGTACATCTTCAGTTAATGAAGTTTAACTCTCCTGATAGGAAAAAAATTGTCCCAAATCGACAGCTGCTCACACAGGCATAACTTAACCTAACATTAAGGTTATTCATGCTACGACTCATGTTACAGCCTCTGCTCCTACTTACTAATTACTGTTTGGTCTTGTCTTATTTTCATTCCCCTCCCAGATATGAAAAACAGCTTGCACGAATTCAGAAAACATTCATCTTTACACTTAAAGAAAATTGTGACTTTATTGCTTCCCTTTGGTACATTGTAAAAGGTTGCACTGGCAAAGTCTCTCTATAAGCTTTATTATCAGAAGATTGAGATGCAGATTCCTCTTCTGTTTGGTGGTTCACTTTTGTTGGACAAACTTTTGTATTTCCTCATTAGCCTGTTCTACATCAAAAATTACTTTGATCCCCCAGGAAAATACTCTGAAGACAGCTGCATATAGCAGCTTAAATGTCACCCCTGTCTCTCAATATGCCGATTGCTGGGATAAATTTGCTTCTCTTCTGCCTTCTGAACAGTGAAAATAATCTTCCATGAACACTGTTGTCTCCAGTTTTTAATAATTTACCCTTTTGCCACAGTTTTGTCAGGATCAGTTCTGGTATGGTTGCATCTTTATTAGTACACGTCTTGGCTGCCTTCTCATAGCCAGGTTTGGAGCATACACATAATGTGCCGTTTCAATTAACAAATCCTGCTGTGGAGTACCAGTCCAGTTGCTTATTTGTGCTTTCATAAAATTAATGCAGTCTGTTCCTTCCAGGTAAAACAGAAAATCTTGTTTTTACCCTGCATGCTGTGTCCTTTAACTCCTCCATTTTTTGAAACAGCTCTTCTTGAGCAGTCTCATACTCATCCAGCCTTTTCTTCATTTCAGACTCTGATTTTAGTAGTTTTACAGTTCATCTGAATAGCTGTTTAAAGCTTCTTCCATTTTTCCAGCCTTTTATTTCAGTCGATATACGCCTTCAGTATTTAATTTATTTTTAATCAGCTGTAAGCACATCTGAGTTATCTTTTCATCTAGATTACTGGAAACCATGTCTTACACCAAAGCTGGAGCTTGAACTGCTTTTTGCTGAACAGCTGCAGGATTCTTCCCAGTCAGAGTTTTCTCTTCACCTTTTCTAGTTGATTTTCTTTCAGGGTCTCTAAGCTTCTCCTTTGCTTGCATCTATGCAGTATACTTACTAGTCAGTAACTGAATTTGCTAAAACTTGCAGAGTTTCTGGTCCTTATCTTTCATTTTCTTTTTTTCACAATGGGAGAGCTGAAATCAAACTGTTGATCAGTGTGCAGCCATCTTGGAAGTCCTGATTGCTAGAGACTATTAGCTGAATTCAATAAATCTTAAGTAGTGAATCCTCTTCTCCAGAAGAAAAAGAAGAACAGGGGCTGTTTTTTTTCCAAAAAACTATTAGTTGATAGGCAAGCACTTATAGAGATCTTCCAAAGTTATACATTTTCTGTCCTTTTTTGTAGGTGTTGCAAATACACCTTCTTAGTGATTCTTTGGCACCTTGCAAGACTGGGCATGGGGCACAGAATGTTGTTTTGATTTGTATGCAGTTCAGTGTTCTATCTTCCTTCTATGGAGGGTGTGTCATGCAGCCTTTGATGATGCATTCTGGTACGAAGTCTTAATTCATGGATCAGTGATGGTAAGATTGTTCATCTAATTCAGTAACTCAGGTGGTGCTAATTGATAACTGATATTTTTGAAGGGGCAAGGTACAGCATTGAGGTCAAAAAATGACTGGAGCATCACATGACAATTACACAGCTTTAAACTGAATTCACTCTACAGTGGCAGGGAGAGTGGCGTTGATGGAGAATACTGATCTCTTACATTATTTCTCCATACCTGTCAAAAAAATTGCGCAGGAGCGTAATTTACCAACTGTCATTTTGACAGGGGTCATAGACTGAGGAAGCATTTTCCAAGGGGTAAAAGATGTAACACAGTGTGATTTATTTCTAGCAATCATAACTAATATGCCTTTTTTAAAATTCCATTTACATGGGGGAGGGGGTAGTACCCCCTCACACACTATCTTTAATTTTACTCTGTGTGTTGGAAAGTTACAAGGGTGGCTTCCCACATTTAAATATAATTAATGTTAAGATAGCTATCTAGCTAAATGAATCTGTCTGTCAGTGTCTTTCTATTTATCTTTCTACCTACTTAGTAACACTGAACCATTGATCACTTTCATAAAACATTTTTTTTAAATAGCTGATTACCGAGCAGCAATAAACTTTGTCAACTCACATAACTGCACATCTTTAGCACAGGAGAAAAAAATGCAGGTGTTTATGGAGCAGCAAACAATTCTGTATGCTTGTATAATAATGTCAAAAAAGTTTAGTAGTGTGGTTTTAATAAGCAGACACATTTTAGATTTGGAATACCACAGAGAGCAACCTATGGTTAAGATAATTGTACTGAAACTGTTAGCAGATTAAATATTCTACATCCTGTTTGTGTCTTGTATATAAAGAAGAGCTGTAAAAAATCTTAAAAAAATGTAATAATACTTTTAGCCTTTGATGTGTATCTAACCAGATTTTCATCTTTTCTTTTAGGCAGGCTTCAAGAAAGCCATGGAACTTGTATGGACTGAGTTTTCAGAACGAGTTGACTTCTATTACAAATCCTGGATTCCTGCCCGTGAACTGGTAGAAGCAGCTATCAAAGAGAGAAACAAGGTATACAATTCACTCGTGTAGCATTTTTGAAACTAGAGCTGTCAGAAGGATAACCCTTCAGTCATGTTTGTCTCTGTTGCCCCCCCCCCACCCCACACACACACACACACACTGGGTGTTAAAAGTTAAAGATGTGTACATACCTCTTTTAGAAGAATAATTTAAAGGAAGAAAGCACATGTAATTTTTTTAGTATGAGTGTTTAAAAAATTCCAGTTGGTAGTGTTAGATTAGCAGGCATGGACAATTGTTTCCTTCTATTTGTGTATTTTCCTCCATGAACCATTTGTTAGCAAAGGCTATATACCTGGCTAAAGTTTTAAGTTAGTATCCCCCCTGAAAATATAAAAAAATTCTGTATCTGTCTATCATTTGTTAACTAGGTAAGTGGACAGGTATAAGGACCCTTTTTAGCCATGACCTGGGTCAAGTAGAGCTGATATAGATGCTCACATTTTTGAGTTAGCTTTGTGGTTTTGAGTGATGTTTAAAGACATGCAGGTAGGTGCGTGCGTGAATGGGTGTGCCTTCGTTGAAGGTTGGGCATCTGGCTGGCACCTCGGCACTGTAAAAAGCTACTGACAATCATAAGCAGACTGCCATTCTGCTGTGGCGACCCCTAACTGGGAAAAGCCAAAAGACATTACTTTTTGTGGTCTTGTTGAAGGTGGGTATAGTATGATTGCTTATCAGAAATAATTAATACAGTCTGCATAATAGTAGTACGGGGTATACATTTATTTATTTGACATTTGTTTATTGGGATGGTCCATCTAGTTCAGAAACAACCCATTTTCAGCAGAGGCCTGGAGAGAAAAGCTCCAACAGTAAAAATAACAATATATGACAAAAAAGGTTTTGCAAACACATGAAAAGAGAGACTGTGTTTAACACTGGTATATGAAAACAAATGTATATATTATACAACCTGGCCTAATGATATTAATAGTCTGTTGAGGAATCCCTATGATATGGTTAGTAGTTATAATTGATTACATTTTTTTATATTTATCTTAATCATGTTATAGTGGTACAGTGTAGGCATAGTTATAGGAAACAGAGTGTGAAGTATTAGTTGAGTGGAATGTTAACAGGCTGTTAGATGAGTTTAGGGTAGTGTTAGTTGAGTAGAGGTAAGAGTATAAGAGAAAATCTAAAAAGTAGTACATATAGAAAGGGGGAGGAGAGAGGGTGAAAGTGTATAAGAGGTTAGCCAGGAGAAGAGCAAGTGCAAATCCAAGAATTGTTTAGATTTTCCTTTAAGGATTTTGTGAAAGCTACTAGATCTGGAATACTGCTGATTGACAGAGGGAGTGAATTCCACGCTTTGACAACAGTGTGAGAGTATAGGCTCTGTCCAGTTGTTCTAGAGGCATTGGAGATAGTGAGAAGCTTCTTATCTTCAGACCTGAGGGTTCTTTTGGGATTGTAACGTGTGATTATGTTAATCAGGGCAGGGCAGGCTATGAGCTTATTCATTATGTTGTGTAATGTTGTAAGTTCAATATAAAGGAGGTGGTTGAGTTATTCTAACCAGTGTAGCATTTGCAGTGGTGTACAGTGAAGTGTGCCAGTTATGGTATTTGTGGTAAACCTTGCCACTTTGTTGTAGCATTGCTCCGTTTTGAATCTAATGCAAGTCTCCCGGTTAGAGAAGATAGACGCACTGTATAGCAGGGAGGGTAGAAGGAAGATTTTTTGCTAAGGTGACCTTGGTTGATACGGTTAGTGAATGTTTGTTTCTGTAAAGGATGTCAAGTTTCTGGTGGCTTTTTTTTATATATATATTTTTGGACGTGGATAGATTCATAGATGTTAACTAGGCTAACGACCATAAGGGCCTTTTTAAGCCTAGCCATGCATTCCAAATCTCTGACAAGTTCTGATACCCTTGATAAGCGAAAGCATGGGCCTGGGAGATGAACCATTTACAGGTTACCTGTTTGCATTAGAGACATAGGTGCCAAACCAGGGATGGATTTCCGGTTTCCCATCCAGTTGTCCAAGTTGCACTTGAATTGGGTTAGGGAGGAAGTCTGCTTCACATGGATGGGAATTCTGTTCCATAGATGGGGTAGTCTCTGGGATACATACCTATCTCTCCAGCAGATCCTATTTATATCACAGGCAAGGTTAAGTCTGGTACTGTTTGTTTTGTGGATATACAGGAGATCCATCAGAGTGAGGCCTGACAATGTCCTGTATGCCAGGCATAGATCTCCCCTCAAAATCCTGTAGGTCAAACTTTAACTGGTTATCGGTAGTTACACCTAACAGTCTAATATGATTGACTATTTTGAGAATGGTATTAACAGCGGAGAGTACTTTAAATTGTTTTGTGTCAGTAAAGAGATATTTTGTTAGGAAGAGAAGGAGTTTATTTTTTTTTGGGGGGGGGGGTAGAAATAGTTGATGGTTAGTGAGCCATCGAATGAAAAAAATGTACATTGTGTGATTGTGAGCAGTTGGGGTAGTGTAACTGAGGAACAGATAATAGTCTAGTCATCTGCATACTTTGAGTGTTCCAGTGGGTGAGACAGTGTATAGGTCGTTTGTAAAAATTTTGAGGGGTAGAGGACCAAGGATAGAGCCTTGTGGGACTCCAGTGGGGTTGTGTATAAAGGGTGAGATTTCTTTTAGCCACTTTACTGCTTGCTTTCGCTCATACAAGTAGCCTTGGAAGCATTGTAAGGTGGAATGGATACAGACGAGATTTGAGAGCTTATGCAAGAGTATTGATTGTGATATAGTGTCAAAAGCCTTAGTAAGGTCGAGAAATATGGCAGCTACCAAGTAACCTGTGTTTCAAGTTCTGTTCATAGATTTGGTAAAGGATAGGAGGGCTGTGGGTGTGCTGTAACCTGGGCAGAGGCTATGTTGTGTGGGTGTGAGAAGGTTGTTTTCTAGTAAGTGTTTCATTGATTGTTGGTGTATACACTTTTCTGATATTTTAGAGATGGAAGATAGGATGGCTATGGGTCAGAAGTTGGTCAGTTTGGTTGATTTACCACTTTTGTGAATAGCAGTGATATAGGACATTTCCCATATATGTGGTACTAAAGATTCAGAAATAGATGTGTTGAACAATATGCTGATTGGGTAAGCAACGGAGTTGGCTGCTAATTTAAGTTAGTGGGGAGGGAAGTTGTCAGCGGAGGCAGATCAGGGTTTAAGTTTCAGCGCAAGTTTTTTTATGCGGCTAGTACGTATTGGTCATAAGGAGAATGTTGCTGAGTTTTGGGGAAGAAGTTTCTGGATACTAAGGTAGTGGTGTTGAGTACTAGCGAAGGGCATCTATTAGGTGTGAAGTATGGGGGAAGAGGAGGGGGGTGGAGTTGGGGGTATTAGAGTCCAGAATGACTATGGATTGTATGAAGTGGTCGTTAAAATTTTTGGTAATTAGAGATGGAGGAGCATTAAGTGAAGAGCAGAGATCTTGTTTTATGCCAGGGTTAAGTAGGTCTGATATAGATGCTCAAAATTATTTTGGGTTAACTTTGTGGTCTTGTTGAAGGTGGGTATAGTAAGATTGTTTATCTTTGGCAGCCTGTCTCTCTACTTGGTTTTGCAATTGTTTGAACTATATTAGATCTACTTCAATTTTGCCTTGCTTCCAGAGACCCCAGACTTTGTCCCTTTTTTTCATTAGATTTTAGCAAGCATTAGTTAGCCAGGGGAGCAGAATTCTTTTTAATTCTTTTAGTGTGGACTGGAGCTGGAGTGTTCAATATTTTTAGAAAGCTGATGTTAAAGTAGTGCACAGCTTCATCTAGTTGGTGATATTTTAGTGGTGACCCAATTTATTTTGTGTAGTAATTCATTGAATTTATCTTGGGTGAAATTGGTCAGGTTATGGATGGCTTTTAGTGTGTCAGTTTTTGGTAGATGTACATTGTTTGTAATTTTAAATGTGGGTAACTGGTCACTGAGGAAATTTGGTAGGGTGCCATTAGAGTTAAAGTTATTAGGCTGTGACACCAGAATTCAGTCTAAGGTAAATTGTAATTGTTTAGTGTAATCCTTATTGTACCTAGCAGGGAAGTTAACTAGTTAAGAATAAACATATAGGTTGATACTGTTTGATGGTAATTCTGATGATATGGGTTGCCAATCTATGTTAACATCACCTAGAGTAATAGTCTCATGCTTGAAGTCCAAGATAGTATGTCTTCTAATATGGAAGTATTTTGTCCTGGAGGAACATTGAGATCATTGATGCAGATTTGTTTGGTATTGTTGAGGTTTATGAAGGATATGAGCATATCAGTGCTAGGGAAAGTGGATATGTCTTTAAATGTAGTTATGTTAATGGTGGTCGGGTAGAGTAGGGCTACTTCTCTTCCTGTCCTGTGGTGTCTTTCTATTTTAATTATGTCATAGATAGGTGGTAACACTTCAGAGTCTGTTATGGTAGGCTTTAGCAAGGTTTTGGTTAGGGCTAGGATGTCTGGTTTGTGCTGGTCTATCCAAGCGTGAAAGGGGGATATTTTATTCCCTAAGCTTCTAATGTTAAGGGACATCATTTTTAAGTTTATTGGAAGTGTTCTATTGTCTTGGTGAGTATTAGGGCCTGGTTTGGGATGGATGTCTCCACATTGAAGTAGTACTGAGATTGAATAAAACAGCAGTATGCTTAGTTTTTTTTTTTTTTTTTTGAGAAGTATGTGAAAGAGGAACAAGGCAAAGTTTACTATGTGGGGTATTTAGAAGTTTTGGAACTAAGTAATAGAGGAGGCTATAGAGAAATAGTTGTGGGGAGATGTCTGAGAAACTGCTAAGGTGAGTTTGGTGATTGGCAGTCATAGTATGTGTTGGGGGATAAGTTGATGTTATATGTTTAATGATTATTAGAAGAGTTGTTAGGCTGGATATTAGAAACATTGTTGGGTGAATATTTATTTATTTATTTGACATTTGTTAACCAGGTTGGTCCATCTTAGCTGAAGCCCATTTTCAGTGGAGACCCAAGGAGAAAAGCTCCATACAGGGGAAAAAAACAGAATAATTCACAGTATGTAACATAAACAATGAAAAGTGAGACAAAATGAGAAAAAAAAAAACAAGCTGACTACAAATTAGAGGCATATAAAAAACATGAATAATTTTACATAAAATATATTAGCAAATGAGATATTTTATACATGTTCCATTACGAAAAACAATAATTGGGAAAGGTGTCAAAAACAGAAGAATAGTAAAGTTGTTTGTAAGTAGAAAAGCTGGGGTGGAAACATCTGAAACTTTGGTGAGAAAAAGATGAAGGTGGAGAAGTAAAGTAATTAAGGGATGGAGAAAAAAATATTAGATAAGAAAGAAAATACATGGAAAAGAGAAGGTAAGGGTTTAGGTGGGGTTCTGACAAAGGCATGTCCGAGATTTGGATAGGTAATTTGTTATTATTTTTTTGAAAGCATTAGTGTGAGAAATGCTTCTTATGTAAAGTGGGAGTTTGTTCCAGTTGTGAGATACTGAAAATTTGTATAAAAAATTGCCAACTGTTTTATTGGGTTTGTATATCTGAAGAAGATGTTAGTCTGAACTACGGAGAGGATGAACAGGATTATAGTAGGACACAAGATTAGATAAGGAGGGACAGGCACTGGTTTTGTTGACTATGAGGTGAGTTAAGTAAGGAAAGTTGAAGGTGTTGGGGGAATTCCAGCCACTGTAGGTTCTTTAGTGCAAGGCAGTGGTGTGAGGTGTGGGGTTTGTTTGCAGCAAATTTTGCAATTTTGTTGTATGCAGGTTCAAGCTTAGTAATAACGGTAGTTTGAAGGTTTGTAAGGATTAGTGCAGCATAGAGCAGGCTAAGGAAGTAGATAAGTTTGAGTAGGAGAGAGTCCAGAGTCTAAAGTAAGGAATTTTTGTTCCTATACAGGAGACCAAATTTTTGGTTATTTTTTTTTGATGAATTGTTGAACGTGATGGTCAAGTTTTAATTGGTCATCAATTATATGTGTGTGTGTGTGTGTGTGTATGTGTGTGTACACATGATCGAAATTTCAGAAAGCCGATTCCCATATGACCGAGACTGGGTCTACTTCATTTGATCGACAGACCATTTGATCGAAAGTTCATTTGGATGAAAACCAGTATTCAAGACATAAAACTGGGATTTGTCCCCCTTCCCAATGTTGTGCGACCCTGGAGTTGGTATATATAGTTGGGGGGCACAGCCCCCCCCCCCCACCTAGTTTCCTTTAAAAGAAGACCAGAAAACAAAAATTACACATTTTAAATGAAAATGGGTGGGGGGCGAACTATATGTACCAATGCCAGGGTTGCACGACATTGGGGAGGGGGACAAATCCCAGTTTTATGCCTTGAATACTGGTTTTCGAACAAATGAACTTTCGATCAAATGAGTTTCGATCAAGTAGTCTCTCGATCAAATGAAGTAGACCCCCGAGACCATATGATCGACTTTTGAAATTTCGATCTTGCAAGAACGGGCATCTCCGTATAATTTGGAATGGGAAGATTCCCATCTTTCACACTGTAGTGCGATCTTGGAGTTAGTATATTTAAATTGCAGGGGGTGTGGGGGGTCCCAGCCTCCCAAGAGGGGTACAGGGGTGCTTGCCCCCCTGCTAGCAACGTGTAGGTAAGTTTTTTTTTTTAATATATGTTCGAAATTTCAAAAATCGATCATATGGTCTTGGCTATATGGGAGTCTGCTTTCCGAAATTTCGATCATGTATTCTTGACCCATATATATATATATATATATATATATATATATATATATATATATATATATATATATATATATATATATATACACACACACACACACACACAATACATAAAAATCAGGAGTATTTGCAATGAACAAAGCAATTTGCGTTATAGAAAAGCAGTACAATGTCCAATCACAATTTAAAGACCATAAAAAAAATGGCACATGAAAAGCAAGAAAAAAAATTACACACACACACACACACACACACACACACACACAACACACAATAATTATTCCTTTAAAATAGTTTTAACAAGTTTTTCAAAAAGACAGCAAGAGATTGTCCTAATGCAGAATTAACAGTTGGAGGTAGACCAGAGGTTGCTTTTAACTATTAAGATATAATAGTTTGTGTTCAGTCCTGCTGTGATTGCTAGCATCCTCTTTAGTGAGAAAAAAAAAATATCACACCCAAGGATTTTGTCTGCAGGCATCCAGTACAAGACCTAAAATGTTCTTTTCCCAGAAGACTGTCTGCGTTTCTTCCTGTCTTTCCTTTTGTTGGTTTCCAAGCTCTAACTGAGCGAATGCTTGGAAACTGGACATCAGTGAGCCTGGTGCCTGTTACTTAGTTGTCATTGCTAGAATGTCTGGTGATTAATATTCAGTCTTCCAGACATCCAGTGATTACTGTAGACTGTTGAGTATTTGCTCATGAGTACATTAATTCAAAAAGGCTACTCCAGCAACAACAGCTTTTTTTCAGGTCTTTTTGCTTCAAACTTTAGTCAGTATACTGACTATGAGAAGTGTTATAAAGAAAATATCCCTGTGAGCAGCACTGATGATGATGCAAGAAAAAAATCCACTCAACCAGTATGGGAGTGGGCCTGGCGGCTTCCAGTCTGTGAGGTAACTTGAGCAAGGCAGAACAGAAACCAAGGAGAGGAAAGCACCTATCAGCAGTGGGTAGTAAAGCTGTCATAGAGCTAACAAGAAGAAAAAAAAAATCACTGCTTTCCATTATTGTCATTACTGTCTTTATTTTAACTTTTTATTATCCCAACAGCTTGATTGGACACACTAAATTGGCCCTAGGTGTGAGAGTGTGCATGTGTGTGCCTCCTGTAGAAGGTTGGGCACAGGGCTGGCAACTCGACATAGTAAAAAAAAAACTCCACTGCCATTCGTTCTATGGACCATTGTTCTGCTGTGGTGACCCCTAATGGGAAAAACTGAAAGGAGAAGAAGATTAACCCAACAGCTTGAATAGCAGCTTCCTTCTTTAAAAAAAAAAAAAAAAGAAAGAAAAGAAAAATCCAGGCCTGAAATCTGAGAGTCAACAACATGGATCGTCACAGCAACATGGATTTTATATAACAATAATCACTGATAGCCTTTGCCATCATCTGTTTTAGCTTGTCTCCC
Organism: Protopterus annectens; assembly: GCF_019279795.1. Classification (NCBI taxonomy): domain Eukaryota; kingdom Metazoa; phylum Chordata; order Ceratodontiformes; family Protopteridae; genus Protopterus; species Protopterus annectens. Next base: position 1,073,124,999 of record NC_056743.1, read on the forward strand.
AGTTTATTCTCTAGGATGAAGATTTACTCATGTTCGTCATTGGTTTTAAATAACATCAGATGGCTACACAATAGAAGTTTGTGTAGCTCTGTTTCACTGACTTTTTTCAGCTAGTTTCAACAGACTGTTGTTTATGTGGTGATTTCTTTACTTATCAGCTACTGGAAAATCATTTATTACAATCAGTACTACTGGTAGAACAAGCAGGTTTTATTCTAGATTCTTCCTAGTGCCTAGGGCCAACCAATTTAGGAAGTTAATAACTTGAATACGTTCATAGTGACAAAAAAGTTTACCTTTGGCAATACAGTTTCTGTTGTTTGCCTACACATCCTAATTCATATAACTCACAGTTTCTCTGTGTGTAGAACTCGTATTACTATTTCACTTCACTGACATTTTGCTTTTCTGTTATACCCAGGGTGTTGACTAAATAGCTGGATACACAGTATTTATACATGTCAGACTTAAGAGAGTTCATATCTGTCCTTGTATCAAAAATTAAGAAATGCTGTTTTAGCCCAATAACAGTAAACACAAAGACAGTGTGACACAGACGTGATGTCATAGTGAGTTTGATAGGGCAGTAGACAGATCAACACAAACAAATGTACTTAAGCAGTGATTCCAGGTATAATGAGTCAAACATACTCTTGCTTGACTATCTAGCAAGTCCTTTAGAACATTGTTCATGGTTTTTCTTGATCTAGATCTATGCATGCAGACAACCCTCATCCTTATTTTCTAAAACTCACGTGCCCCTGTGTAACTAGGTCACTGATACCGATAATAAATCCTTCCCTTATTACCACCAAAAGACAAAGGTAAACCAATTGGTGCAGTTTTTATTTACTGAAAAAGGGGCTTCTGACACTTTCAGTCACTTAGTTCTCTGAAATCAACCACACATGTCATCCTTATGACAGTCTGTCACAAGACAATAAGTCATGTAAACAACAGAATCCTGTTTACATTCAAAATTCATAAGCCAACCTCTACACTTTACAGTCAAAGTTTACAAGGTATCTTACACATGTATTAACTTATTATCTCCAATGTAAAAGGAGTGCAGCATCCCCCTTGTGTTGCACTGCAGTATCAGCAATCCATCTACCTGTTGTGGGAATAGAATCCACAGCCTTCTGTGTGAAAGGCAATTCTGCCACCTATTTTCCAACTGACACTGCCTCACTATGAAGTTTAGAGATGTAAAAACAAAGATGATTAAGGGTGGTGTAACATTAAAAGGAGTTGTAACTGTGGCTGTTAATCCAGACTCAGATGTCGCATCTAAACTGCTTCCAAAGTTATGAGCTGCGTGCATAAAGGAACTGGGTTAGGGTAGTGCAAGGTTTTCATTTGACATGTGTGTACTGGCATTTATACTACCATCAGGAAATTGGGATTTTGCCTTCATCAAGATGTGTTTTATTTTACTTATTTATATAGTGTCTGCTAATGTTATAGGTAGGCCAGTCCAAATTTATCCTTTTTAAATTGTGGGCCACAAGATAAATGGAGATGGGGCTAACCAATTTAGGAAGTTAATAACCTGTACACATAAATCACTGTTGCACAAAGTAGAGCTAATATACAGTGTACACAATGAACATAGCAGGAGAGAGGTTATCTAATGTGCAGTAGTTCAAAGACAGGTGTGCTAAAGCCATAATGCCTGAAAACAATACATAAACACCAAATTCTAAAGATCAAATGTCAAAAAATTGGCTGAGTGTATGACTGAATGATAACATATTGAGTATATCAGTGTGTAAAACATACTGAAATATTAGATGTCCACAGGTTCACTCTGTTATCTTGCAACACTATAAAACTTGACGACATGAGGTTGTAACCTCCATCCACTTCCCTTCAGTTGGTCAGGTGTAACCTGGACAGGTTTTAAGCTTGTCAAGTATACTTTACTAACATGCAACTCATAATTCAGTGTTTCCAATTGAAAATCACTGCCAGTACAGTTTGTATAAGTGTGCCATCGCTGATTCAAAGTTTTTGGAGATTTTCAGTCTTCACTGAAAGTTATGTAACCTAGATTTAATATACATAAAAAAGAAGGATGTGGCAGGAAAATCTTCCCCGTGTAAATGAAAAATACTGCACTGAGCCTACAAGGCTAGAAACATTGTGCAAACTGTTTACTTGAGTAAATAAAATAATGAAAACACACAAGGTAAGCTCTTTCATGACATCCTGTCGCTTCATCAGACCGACTGGATGTTGTGAATGCGCTTACCTTGTGTGTTTTCATTATTTTATTTACTTAAATAGTTTGCACAATGTTTATAGCCTTGTAGGCTCAGTGCAGTATTTTTCATTTACTTGTTTTTTCCGTTCGTCACTGCTCCATACTCTGCTTCGTGTATTTTACTTTTAAATGCTCCCCGTGGAATGTTCAGGTTCTCTTGTCCCCATGCAACCCCCCCCCCCCCCATCTAGTTAAAGCTTTTTCAAATGGTTTATTTTTCTCTGGCTGAGGTTACAACCATGGAGGTCTCATCCAGCAGATACAGTGGAACCATCTCCACCATAATAGAGGTAAATTATGGAAAAAAAAACAAAAGGTAAATTATGGAAAAAAAACAACTATAGCATTGAACTATACACCCAGAAAGTTACAGGAACTGGGTAAAATACTGTCGGCTAAACAAAGGCAATGAAAAATGCTACTGTAGACTGCTTATTTCATTCTTATAATATCTGAAATGGAAAATACTGTGGGAATGTATGGGACAAAATAAAGCAATGCAAAGAAAGAGTTGCCACCATGAAGGTGTAAGAAGTCATCTAATGCACATAACTGCACACTGGGATAAGCAAGAGAAGTTAACAAATATTGCATTTTCGATTGCATGTAAGAGACGACAAACTATGAGTCAATGCACAGAAATTATCATAGAAAATGTATGGAATGTACGTGGTAACTGCCCAGTCACTGCCAAATAAGCACTAAAACTAAGGACACAGGAAAAAAAGAAAACATGCAAAGGTATCTCACTTTATAAAAACTGAAGAATCTTCCTTACTGTCTAAGCATCTCCTGCTGAATCAAGCAAAATACAAGATTGAAAAGGTGCACAACTATGCCATCATAGTGAATAGATTCAACAGCAGCTACTGATGGTACATTTAACCCCTTAACTGCTGAGCTTTTCCAGAAGGATTGTCCTCAGAATATTGTCTGTTTTGGGCTATTTTTTGCTCCCTGATCTAAAAGGCCTTTCTCTCTAAAATGGTTTGCAGTTTTTTGTAAAACTTTCAGGAGATGTTACTGGCATAATTGTATATAGAACAGCATTGGACTCTGTTCCTGTTCTCAAAGAAGTCAGAGGAGTAGCTGCATCTTGACGCTGCGTCTTCAATGAAAAAACTCAATTTTCTGTGTCAATTTTTTGTATTTGAACAGGCACAAGAAATGAAAATATCACTTTTATACAACAGCATCCTTTAGGGTTGAAATTACACCAGTATGATAGATTTATGTTGTTGATTGCTATCGTTTAGTTCTGTTCTGAAGAGAACTGAACACTACACATTTGTTATCAGCTGTTTATAGGTTCATACTAGGCTATCTGCCCTAGGGCATTTGTAAGCCTAGCCAGAGTGTGTTTGGCTTTCGCCACCCATTTTAAATGAATTTTGCTATGCCCTTTTTCGAGGTTAGTATACTGTGCCTCTGTCTAACAGTGACACAGAAGTGATACCCGGGGTAAACCTACGATCCCCCATCCACTCACCAAGATTCCTCTTGAAGAGAGTCAATGAGGGACTCTGCCTAACCTGGACTGGGATTTTATTCCAGAGTGAAGGGAGCCTCTGGGTTATGAATCTATCCCTCCAGCATGTCCTATTTATTTTAGTGCTGAGGTTCAAGTCTCTCGAGCACGTAGCTCGATGGGATTTGGATTTTCTGAGGTGCAGCATGTCCATTAATTCCGAGTTGGACATGGCTTTATACGTCAGGCACAGATCGCCTCTGAGCAGGCGGTATGCCACTGAGTAGAGCTGGAGTTCCTTTAACCGGGCAGCATATGGCATCTGTTTGAGGGGTCTTTCCAGTTGCTGCAGGTGTCTGGTAAGGTACATCCCAAAAGGGGCATTGTACTCAATTATGGGCCTGATGAGGGATGAATAAAGAGGCACGATGACCTCCCCTGATCTAGATGTGAATCCCTTCATGATTAGGTGGGCTATATAAAATGTTTTTCTAACCACTTTGGCCACGTGGTTGACAAATGAGAGATTGCTATCAACTTGGGTCCCCAGGTCCCTAATTACTTCTTCCGTACTTAATGGATTACCACCTATGTGGTAATTTGTGGGCACTTTGTTTTTGCCAAAGGGGATGACTATACACTTTTTGGCGTTTAGCTTGAGGCCATGGCTCTGGCACCAGTTGTCTGTTTCTATGAGGCCCTTTTGGAGGATGCTTGTGTCGGCTGGAGAGTCGATTATAGCGCCCAGTTTGCAGTCATCTGCGAACTTGGTCAGCCACAGTCCTTCCGTGTTGGCCTGTATCTCCGAGAAATATATACCGAATAGGAGAGGTCACAGGACTGAGCCTTGTGGGGTGCCACTTGTAACTGGTTTGGAGTCTGACATGGCTCCAGCAATTCTAACCATGTGGGTTCTGTCCTTGAGCCAGTTTGCAACCCATCTAGTGACATAGGGGTTTATATTTAAGCTGGTGAGCTTATCTATAATGCCCGAGTGGGGTATTGTATTGAAGGCTTTGGCGAGGTCCAGGTAGGCTGTGTGGACCACCTTCCCCTCGTCAATGGTCTTGGTGACTGTTTCAAAGAAATAGACCAGGTTTAAGAGGCAGGATCTGCCCTTAACAAAGCCGAACTGGGTAGCATCCAGTGTCTGTAGGTCCCCAATATCTTTATTTATGAGGTCCATGATGATCCTTTCCATAGCTTTGCAGACCAAGCTAGTCAGGCTTATGGGGCGATAGTTTCCAGGATCCGTTGAGGCACCACCTTTGTGGAGAGGGACCACTGTTGCTGTACGCCACTCTTTGGGTACATATCCTGTGGTAAGGTTGAGATTGAACAGTAGTTTTATGTTTGGGTTTAGCTCTTCTTGGAGTTCATGTAGGACGCAGCCCGGGACACCGTCTGGTCCCATTGATGCTGTGTTTTTTGCTTTGGAGAAGGCAGCTCTTACCTGAGCATCTGAGATGTCAGGGGGGCAGCACTCTGCTAGGATAGATATTTGCCTTTTTGGTGGGGAGGGGGGGAGAAGTTTGCGCTGAACCTGTCAGCTAGGATGTTTGCAATGTCTGTGGGTTCGGTGTATTTTTTGTCATTTTGGACTAATTCTGAGCATATCTAGGAATTCCCACCCAGGTTCCTAACATAACTAAAGAAAGCCTTGTGATTATCCTTAGTGTCCTGTGCAATTTTTCTCTCGAAGCTGACCTTAGACGATTTTATGAGTGCCCGTAGTTTTTTGCTAACACTGATCAGAGATGCCTTCCCTTTTTGGGATTTTGCTCTATCATGTAGTAGCTTCCTCCTTCTATTGTATAGTTTGTTTATGGCTGGGGTCCACCAGACAGGATGTCTGCCTTTGGAGGATTGGGTCTTGGTTTTATTTGGGATTGCATGTTCCATGCATTCCTGAAGGTGTTCATAGAATGCGTTTATAAAGGATTCTGCGGTCTGGGCCGTATTTTCCACAGACCCGGGGGCTTTGAAGCATTCCACCTCGGTTCTGAGGAGTGTGAAATTTGCTTTAGAGAAGTTTTTCACTGTGGTTTTCTGGGCAGGGGGTGGGGCTGGATGTGAATATCTAGTGAGATTAGTTTATGGTCTGATCTTACCAGTGAGGGATACACTTCTGGTCTGGAGCATAGAGTCCCCATGTTGGTGATGATCAGGTCCAGTATGTTTTCCCCTCTTGTGGGAGTGGTAACAAGTAATGGTAGCATTTGAGTTTATAAATTCTAGGAACCTTTGAGCTGGGGTGTTGGAGCTAGAGTAATGCTCCCAGTATATGTTTGGATAGTTGAAGTCGCCCAATATAATGGTGTTTGGAGAGACCTTCATATTTTCCAGTGTTCTCAGGAAGGCCGAGTGGGGTTCCTGGGTTTGGGAGGGTGGTCTGTAGCAGGCTATAAACTGGAAGGCAGCTTTACCCACTGTTAGTTGCACATGGATAGTCTCTGATGCTTCGTGCTGTGCCACCAAGCTGGAGGTGTGGGTATCTTTGACAAATATTGATACCCCCCCTCCTTTTCTGGTGCCGAAAAGCATGGTATGAGGTATAACCTGGTAGTGCTGGGGTGCTCTCGGGAGCCTTGAACCAGGTTTCTGTTACTGCACAGATATTGATGTTCTCCATGCTAAGGAGAGTTTCGAGTGCATGCATCTTGAGGTTTGGACTTCTGGTGTTGAGTAGCATTACTCTTAGTTTCTTATCCCTTGTGATACCTATGGAGGTGGGTTTGTCTTTTGAGCCTTGCCTAAAAAAGGCACTATGGGGGTAGCAAGAGCCTTTGCCAATATCCGAAAGCCCAGGGGTGACAGGTGCAAGCCATCCCTAGCGAAGTATCGTGGCTTGTCGAGCATGTCATCCCAGGCTGACAGGCATTGGATCCCCTTTGAATGACACCAATACTTAAGCCAATTGTTGAAATTGATCATCTTGTCTTCATATTGTGGCATCATTCTTGGTGAGGGTAAGATGCTACTCAAGGTCAGGGTCATACCGGCCTGGGCCACATGCTCAGAGAGCTCCTCTATGTCTCTTTTCATGTAGTCCAGGGAGGTACATCTCAGGTCATTCACACCAGCATGGACAATGACTGAGTCATATTTGTACTTGCCTTGGAGTGACCTGAGTGACCATTGTGTAAAAGTTTCACTTTGTTGATTTACAAAGGCAGTTTTTTTCCTGAATTCCACCTTAACTTCAGTTTTCAATATTGCTGCACTGGTTTAAGATATTCTTAAGACATTTTCTGGACAAGACCCCTTGATAATCACATTTTCTTTTTATTTTGCAAAGCCCAGTCACTTTTGGGAAAAGAAAATTAAGGTGTCTCTGATATGGGCATGCCTCCTGGAGCTGGTAAAATATGCATATTTTGTAGTGACTTGCAAAATAAAGTATTATTTGTCCTTAGAAAAAAAGAGTATTATTTTGTTCTTATTTCATACAACTACATTGATATGATTCTGACACATACTCTATCAACTTAAAAACAAAAAATAAAACTATTTGTATATATATATATGTGTGTGTGTATATATATATATATATATATATATATATATATATTTTTTTTTTTTTTAACAGATTGCAAAACCAAAACATCCAAGTGACCACATATGACTGCTGATGATACCTAGCAATGTATCCATACAAAGTATTATAAAATATCATGGCCCTCAAATACAAACTGCACTTAGATGGTCTTTCCAGCTGTAAGAACACACACACAACTTTATCTTCCTGTAATGCAGTTTAATGCCCGTGAATGTAAACTGTGTATGGGGAGGTGAGGTGGATCATATGTCCAATGGAAAAAAGTCTGTGTTCAGGAGAAATAAGTAGGGATTTACTTATGATGTAATGAGAACTCATTAAGTAGCATTTAGGCCATTATTGCACTCAGTAGAGTGACAATAATTTCACCATAGAGCTCAGAGTTAAAAAAAATTAATGCAAAATGGCACAATGGCAGTAAAGGCATATGAACTAAAGCCACAGAGTCCCATCTTTGTGAAAGTCTGTCTGTCACACTTCAGATTTCATTTCAAAGCTTTCAGTTAATAACAGGGTATTCAGCTACAATGCCTGTCTAAGACTGCAATTCTTACTTCACAGTTTTCGGTGCATCACACCTCTAAATTTGACTCCACATCTTTAGCTGCTTGAAGGAATGGCATTGTATCCGTGTTACATTACAAGTGAAAAAGTACCTTTTTTCTGGTGAAATATATACATTTTTTTGTTCTGTCATAATGAGAACTAAGTTCTAAGAAGCTGAGAATAGAGTTAGAAGGGAAGATAGTGGAACAAGTAAACAGCTTCAAGTATTTGGGAGGGGTGGTTGAAAAGAAGGGAAGTCTGAATGAAGAGGTCAAAGCTAGAGTCAGAGGGGCTGCAGCCAACTGGTGTAGAGTGTCAGGCGTAGTCTATGACAGAAGAATGCCAAAGAAGCTGAAAAGTAAGGTGTATAAGGCAGTGGTGCGACCAGTACTACTGTATGGTACAGAAACCTGGGCAGTAGAGGCAGAACAGTTGAGGAAGTTAGAGGTGATGGAAATGAAGTGCCTGAGAAGGGTGACAGGATGCTCAGTGTGGGACAGACGAAGAAATGGCATAAGCCAAAGTAGCTCCATTTGCAGAAAAGATCAAAGAGTACAGATTACGGTGGGTTGGACACATGTAGAAAAGCAAAAGCCAATCTGGTGAGGAAGATTTGGGACGGATAGGAAGAAGGGTAGAGGAAGTGAGGACGTTCAACAAAGAGGTGGCTGGATTGTGTGAAAGAAGATCTGCGACAGTCGGCATGCGACAGTCGGGCATGAGTGTTGTGAAAGGCAGGAGTGTATCACTGAATCCAGAGAGTTGGCAACAGTTAACACAGTACCCCGACCCTATGTAGAAAAAATGGGAAAAAGGGGGCTGATGATGATGATAATGAGAACTAAGTATAATTATTCTGAAGATTGTTTTTACTTGCCCTTTTGTGCAGAGGTCATATAGCACCTAGGTGGAAACCAGGCATAATGTTACAGTGTAACAAAAAAGCCCTCTGAAAAGCTGGATTTACTAGCTGTATATAAGAGGCTGTATGTCAGTTCCCTGAAGGCAGTTCACAGTAAAAAAAAAAAAAAAAAAAAAAAAAAAGGATACCTGGGTACACAATACGTATGTAGTGACTCGGTGAACTGTACACCTTCCGAGATGGTACACCACCTTTGATTGTAAAATAATTACATAAATATAATGACAATGTTGCTTTTTGAGAAATACTGCCCTTAAACAAAACCAATTCAGTGATCATTTAGAAGTGATCCTGTAACAAACAAAGCATAACATCCATAGTAATATATTTCTAATTGCTGCTACAGAGCACCACACCCTACATAATTTGCTATAAAGTTTCTGCAGTAGTATTGTTACCAGTACCCACAGATCTGGGGGTTTTTTGCCATTAAAGTGAAAGAACATCCAGTCACAGTAATGAACTTCATCATGGAACTTTCAGACAATAAACTTTGTCTCCACCTCCAGCAAACTACAGCAAGGATTACTTTAATATGAATAGTCTGAGCCTACCGTTTGCTTTATTCTAGCAGCTGCCTCTAATAACATTCAGCCTCCCACCTCCAGAACATGGAACAGTACCTCTCACAGAGTGGAGCAAATGGACAAAATGTGTTCCTAATAACTTCAGCTAGGAAGTTCACAGCATTAACAGTTTCTTCATACTCACTGAAGTTTTTTGTTTTAGTGAAGTAATTGGATTCAGTGTTATTTTATATAGTTATTGGTTAACAAAATTTATAAAAATAAAGCTATGACAGACCTCTTCAGTATGAAACAATGGAATTTTTAACATTAAAATGATATACAGTTGAGAGCTGTTCTTCCTCCCCCCAAACAAACAACCACTTTGGGGGATCAGCTCTGATTGACAGAAGTGGTGGTAAATAGCCACAGGAAGGTATTCTGTTGCATAAGTCTGAACGTGCTACTACAGGAAAGCAGACCTCTTGTCAATCACTGTAAAAGCAAATAAAAAAAAAAATCTGTTTTCTGCTGTGTCAAGTGTCTACTGATGTCCTTCTATATCACTGTTGCAGTATTCTTAATTTTAGGGATCTTTGGCCCAATGTATACCAAATCCTAATGATCTTGTATGCGTCATACATCACACATATGCTTCCCACACAGAATTAATAGCTTAAAAGTGACATATGGATACAGTTACCCAGAACTTCTTTGTTGACAGTCCAAATGCCATTTTTGCTTGTTGGTCTGAATGCCTTTTTGCTGTGTTGAATACCTAGCCGTTAGATAAGTGCGCCATCAGGGTTGTTTTTTTTTTTAATTTGGACTTGTATTTTATTTTGCTTATCTTAAGTGGATGTCATCCAAGAAGTGAAAATGTCAGTGTGGGAAGCAGATTCCCCATAAAGATCACAAACAGTGTCTTTTGTTTAAGTGCTTCCCACGACCATATATCTTGTAGTATCTGTAAGATGTTTGTGCCTCAGACACTCAAAAACCTTTTATCTTCCCTGGACATTTTTCTTGAAAATCAACAGCTTAACAGTTAGCCCAGGGTAACATGGCAGAATCCATTAACCCTGAGACACCCTTGGTAGGTAGGAAGAAGGCTGAGAAGTTTTGGCCGGATTCTTTAACTATCCAGCCTCCACTGAATATCCCTCTACAAGCGGGTAACAGATCAGTAGGACATTCAGCATCTATATTAGATTCTTCTGCAGCAACTCTGTCGGAGGCCAGCATGGATCTGTCTTTTCACGTGTCCTCTGAGGCTTTGCAGGCATCTACTCCGGACATCGAGGGGGAACTGCAATAGATTATCTCTGATGGTCCTAGAGGGATTCTGCAGATACTGGTCAGGAAGGAGGTTTCCGGGTTCTCTAATTGAATCTCACCAAGGGTTGGAACCTCCAGTATTTGTTAGGGCTGATGCCTCTTCCAAGAAAAGACCAAAGGCAAAGCAAGTTTTGATCCATCCTAAGGATCCTCAAAGGAATAGCAAGAGTTTACTCAGGGTTTGTTTTCTGCCTTGACGACCCTGAAGTCTCCTTAAGTGGTTTCAGTGCCTGCTTCTCCTTGGACCTCTACCCCTTCTAAATGGCTTACGGAACCAGATTCCTCAAATGAGGATTCAGAGTCTGATGAGGAGTCGTTGCCCTGTTCTTCACAGATGCTTTCACCTTTGACTTATGTTTCTGACAAGGAGGAGGACTCTGTTAGCCCTGAATTTCCTTTTGAGGAATTGCCCTTTGGGGGCACAATTGCTAGGATGATGGGATACTTTAAGTGGTATTCTTCTGAAGTGTCTTATGTTCAGAGGAGATATTATGAGTTGCTTCAGGTGGATACTCCTAAACCCTCTGCAGTTCCTCCTGTGTTGGCTGCCTTGTTAGACACTTTCATTGCTGCTTCCACGTCTCCTGATTCTCAGCTTTCCTAAGAAACCTGATAGGATCTGTAAGGCTCCTGAGGATTGCCAGTTTTTATTTAAATGTCCTTGTGTTGATCCTGCTGTGGTGTCAGTCTCTTCTGACAAATCTTCCAAATTCTTGTCCTCCTCCAAACTTTTGCCTTCTGATAAGGATAGTAGGACAATGGAGAGGATTGTTAAGAAAGTTTACACTGCTTCTGCTTTGGCCTTTAGGGCTACCAATTACCAGACCTACATGACCACGTATACTGTGGCCTTGATTGCTCACACTTGTCAGGTTATTTCTGACCTCCCTGATTCACTTCAAAATCTTCAGTTCTTTCTATCATCCATAGGGTTACTTATCGGTATGGAACTCTCTCCTTCCTTTTTCAAGGAGTCCTTAACCTCCTCTAGTGCAACTTCCTCATTTCCTAGAGGTCCTAGGGTCCCCGGTGAACCAAGGAACCATTTAACCTGTTCCCTCTTCCCATGTGGGAAAGAGTTTCTTTGGGCTGTAGGATTCATAGCCTCTTCTGTTCCAGTGCTCCCTCTTGCCAAACTGCATATGCGGAATCTTCAGTGGTGCCTCAGGTCTGTTTGGCTGCAGCATTTCCACCCTCTGGATTTCAGTGTACCTCTCCTTCCTTGTCTAAAGAAGGAATTTGAATGGTGGATTCAACAGTTTGTTCTCAATCCAGGCCTACCCTTTCATCCTCCAGTCCCTTAAAGAAATGTATGATGCTTCAGACATGGGGGTGGGACCCTTCATTTGGTCACCTGAAAGTTCAGGGTCTCTGGCCCCCTCATCAGAAGTTACACCATATCAACATCAAAGAGATAAGAGCTGTGATTCTGGCCATTCACGTTTTTCACCCAATGTGCTCTCCAGGTCCCTTGAGGGTATATACAGACAACACTACACTGATATGGTATGTTGACAAGCAGAGAAACACAAAATCTTACCTCCTCTGCAGGATGGCTCTTCGGGCTTTGGAGGTGGCTGGCAGTTATCAGTTAACTCTTCAGGCAGTATACATTCCTTCAGAGCACAATCTAGTGGCAGACTCTCTGAGCAGGTCCAAAACACAGGTTCACGAATGGACACTTTGCAGAGTTGTGTTTCTGGACATTTTTCATTGGTGGGGTATTCCTCAGGTAGATCTTTTTGCCTCCTCTCTGAACAAGCAGCTCCCTCTGTCCTGTTCCAGAGTACTATGCAATGTGCATGGAAGACAAAGGCCATTGAGCAGGTCCAAAACACAGGTTCACGAATGGACACTTTACAGAGTTGTGTTTCTGGACGTTTTTCATTGGTGGGGTATTCCTCAGGTAGATCTTTTTGCCTCCTCTCTGAACAAGCAGCTCCCTCTGTCCTGTCCCAGAGTACTATGCAATGTGCATGGAAGACAGAGGCCACTGAGCAGGTCCAAAACACAGGTTCACGAATGGACACTTTACAGAGTTGTGTTTCTGGACATTTTTCATTGGTGGGGTATTCCTCAGGTAGACCTTTTTGCCTCCTCTCTGAACAAGCAGCTCCCTCTGTCCTGTTCCAGAGTACTATGCAATGTGCATGGAAGAGAGAGGCCATTTATTTTCCTTGGACAGGGGTGTTTATATACCTTCTTTCCTCTTCCTCTACTCCCGAGTCCTGCAGAAGATTCAGCTAGACTCCCAAAAAATCTTGCTAGTGACTCCCTTTTTGCCAAGGCAGCACTGGTTCCCTCTCTTAATGCATCTGGCATGGAGCAATCACTACAAGTTACCTCACTGGTTGGATCTCCTCACACAGGCCAAGGGATTTCTCATCCATCCTCACTTTTCTACTCTTCAAGTGACACTGTGGGTGATAGGGTTTTAATCCCTTTCAGGCACCTCTTTTCTGAGAACATGCTCTGGGTTTTACAGGAGGCAAGGAAACCCTCAACCAGAAAATCTTGTATGTCAAATGGAGGAGATTTTCTGTCTGGTACCATGCTCATAACCAGGACCCTTTTTCAGTGAGGGTCCCTTTGGTCTCTCTTACTTGAGTGAATTGTTCCTGTCTGTCCTGACCTGGTCTTTTATAAAGGCCCATTTGCCAGCCATTTCTTCTTGTCTGCCCTTGAACCTCCTTTGGCTTCTCATTTTGATGCCAAACAATTTCTTAAATGCATCCTGCATATTAGGCCTCTGAGGAAACCTGTTTCCTCCTTCTTGGGACCTTAATTTTGTTTTGGAAAAATTGAATCAGACTCCTTTTGAGCCTGCAGATTCTGCTTCTTTGCAGCATTATACCTGGAAGACTGTTTTGTTGCTGGCCCTTACTTCTGCTCAGAGGGTTTCTGACCTTCAGGCCATTATGGCCATTTGTCTTTTTTTGTTTTTTTCACAGGGACAGGGTCTCCCTTTGTAGTAATCCTTTTATGCCCAACGTAATAAATGAGTTGTCTTTGAATCAGTCAGTACAACTCCCTTCCTTTTTCCTCTTCTTCTCAGTCTGCTAGTGAGAGGATCTTGCATACCTTGGATTTGCACAGACAGCTCAGGTACTATTTGTATAAAACCTAGTCCATTTCTAAGTATGACCAGCATTTTGTTTTCGTTCATCCTTGGATATTGGGTTTGTTTATTCTAAGCAAATGCTCTACTTCTAGATATCTGAGGCCATTTCTTTTTGTTATTTTTTCATAGCAAGTCTTTGTCTGCTTATGTTAGAGATCATTCCACTAGGGCTGTTGCCTCTTCTGGTGTTTTCTTGAAGGGATTGGACACCAGTTCCATCCTTGAAGCTGCTGCTTGGTCTTCAGTGCATACCTTTACTAAGCATTATAATTTTGATATGGTTTCTAGGACCAGAGCAGGTTTTGCTAGAACCATTGGGTTTGCTGAGGGCTGTTCTCAGTCCTCCACCTCCCATTCTGTTTCCTATGCTTTTTTACTCTCCTGATATTAAGAATACTGCAACAGTGATATAGAAAGACATAGTGTAATTGTGTAAAATCTTACCGTAACAGTAGATGTCCTTCTCTTCACTGTTGCAGTATTTGCTCCCTCCCTCCATCCCCCTCTTATTTGTTCTGTTTTTAGTTTTGGCTTCCCTTCTGCCTGAGTGTTTCCCCTTTTTCATCTGCTTTTTTCTCTTCTGAATGTGCAAGGGCTTCTTCGTCCTGTGGAGATGGTTCTCTTCTGGGGCAATTCAGTTCTGGGTAACTACAAACGTATATCAGTTTTATGCTTTACATTCTGTGCGGGGAGCATATGTGTGATGTACGGTGCATACAAGATCATTAGGCTTTGGTATACTGGTCAAACATAGGGCTGCCCTTGATGGGAGATCCCTAATGTTAATGCTGCACCAGTGAAGAGAAGGTTCTGTTATGGTGAGATTTTACACAACTGTACTCTGCCACTGACAACAGATATGTTTCCTTCCAAAGTTTAAAATAAAAAATACATCTTCCAGGGGAAATCAATCCTTGAAGATCTGCATATCTAGAGTTCCTTATACTCTGTCTAATCATATGACTCCTTGACTATAGATTGTCAGAAAAGTGCTGCAATCGGTTACTAAGAGCGACTGATCGCTGGTACTTGGATTGCATTGTAATTGAGTTGACTACCCATGTCCTGTTAATATGATCAGGAAAAAAGTCTGTGTATTTTTTAGTGTGGTGGTCACTGGGGCACTGTATTTCACAGCTAGGGCACGTACTCCAGTGCGTTGGTGCCCATTGCACCAGTTCATAAAAACTGTAGCATTAGTGATAACACCAAGAGTATAAAGGGGGTAGATTGGATGAAAAGGCTATAAAGGAATCCTGGGTACTGAACTGGCATGGATGGGACACCACATGTCCTGCTGTGCACCCTCAAAATAACCACTGCCAGCCTTTTATAGTCAACAATAGGAATGGCAGGAGATGGGACAGATGTGAGCATAACTGGCCTAGAGGACTGAGATGTGGAAGGGGGATTCCCCTTTTTGTGGCTTCATAATCTTTAGTATTAAAGACAGCAATTGCCCCACCTTTGTCCACAGGACGAATAACAATAAATGCATCAGCAATACCTATGATATTTCTCCTCCACAGTTGGAAGAAAATTATACTGCTAAAAATCTACCCATTCACTTAGAATATGCTGGGAATGTTAGAAAGGTACAAAATGTGATTAATAGAAACTGGTCTATCCTGCAATCAGTCCCTGAGATAGCTAGGATTGTAGGCCAGAGGTCAAGGTATTGTTATAAAAATAAAAAGAATCTCAAAAGGTTACTTTACCAACCAAAACAGTCCAAGGAGATGGTTTATGGTCCTAACAAATGTGGGCAATGCAGTATCTGTGATGTTTTGAGTGACAACAGGAGCTTCGTACATCCCATAACAAATAGAAAGTATGAATTCAAAGTGAAGGCAAACTGCAAAACAAGGAATTTAGTATGTCTGGCTTTGTGTTTAGCTTGCCCTTCCTTTTATGTTGGCATGACCACTTGTTCACTGAGAGAGAGGGTCAGAGAGCACCTGGCTGCCATAAGAAATAATGAACCAGATAGAAGTGCTCTAGCCAAACATGTTATGTGTGCAGGGGGAATGCATCATTTCCAATTCAGAGTTATTGAATGTATCTTTCAAGATTCAAGGCTGGGTGATATGAAAAATAAACTGGAACTGAGAGAGTCAAAATGGATCATTGAGTTACAGGCAGAAAAAGAACCAGGGCTCAGTGATAAAACATCTATTAAGCCCATCTAAAAATAAGACTTTTATAAAATCTGCATATATTGTTCGTTTTATTAAAAACTCTGTACTTGTTTTGTGTATATACCTATTTTATTGATTTTTATTTCACTGATGGAATGTCAGTTTGTGTATTGCATTGTTGGGGTTAGCAAGCTGTAGTATGTTTTTGGCTAGATACCTATTAATATGCTGTCTCTTTAACTTGAGTGCTGAATAGATGTAGTCAATTACTTAACAGCATCTTGGCAGAGTTTTGAAAGCATAAAAAGTGGTTTTAGCTTATGTTGTTTCATTCGTGGTCTGAAGAAGCATCTGTGATGTGAAAGCGCTAACCGTGTTAAAGTTTTTTTTATATTATTTCTGCTGTGTTCTCCCTCTGATACATTTTGCTGAAGAAAATTTGTTCGTTGGTGTGAGAGGGAGTTAATCCAGAGTGGCTACACTATTGACTTTGATTGCTTTTGTAAAACTTACATTCTACAGTTTTTAATTATTTTACCCAGAATAAAAAAAAAGCCAAAAGATGTTTTTCACCAGCTGAAAAAACTGCAGCAAAATTCTGGGGAGACTATGTACTGTGGAAAGAGAGTGAGTCTTCTTAAATGTTTACCAAAAACTTTATGAAAAAGAGCCTCAAAAAGTTTTATCTGCCAAACAGTGCTACTGCCTGTGGCATAACTCCGGTTGTTATACAGAATGGAGCTTCTATTATCAGATATTTTCTCACTTGGTTAAGAATCATGCCATTCTGCCATTTTTCCCAAAGCATACAGGCACCTACTTAAATTGATTCATTTGCACCATGATGGATCTCTGCTGGAATTGTGTTGAGCTGCAGTAGGAGATGACCTAGAAGTAGACGGTCCCCTTTCCTACCCTAGTTAAAGCAAGCTGGCTTCCAACTTGCACAAGCATATTCCTCACTCCATGTTCCAGTCTGGCCCTCCCAATACTTGGAATTGTAACTGATCCTGATTTAACATCTGTTTAATTGTTTATTTATGGCTGTGCGGCTTGTTACTGTTAATGTAACACACACATTGTTTGATATGTAATATGTTTATTGTACCGTAAGTACTAGTTGCCTACGGTTGTTCATGTGTTTTGCACTGCTAAGTACTTTATGTTGTTGTTTATATTACTTCACAGAACATAAATGTTAGTTGGCTTTATAGTGTTTGTAAAGTGTTCTTGGACCTGTGTACAAATTTAACAAAGAATAGATTAAATAAAATAAAAATACAAAAGTGACACTAGACAAGCTTTTAGCCTCTGTGAGGTATTTCTTCAGAGTATTGTCTAGAAGGAATGTGTACCACATGATGCTTCTTCCTGTACCTAGACATTACCATTTAAAACTCAACACCTAATATGGTGTATCCCATTCTCCAGCATTGCAGACAAATAAACCCAAATTGTACAAATGCAAGCCATTCAGTCCCTTAACTGTTTTTAAGCTTTTTCAGTATCCTTTAGTCCTTCCAAAAGTGGTTTACCCAAGTTTTCCTGTACCCTAAAGACTGATATGACTGACTCTCCCTCTTTTCCCCCTGCTTCCTTGTTTTCTTTAGTCATGTATATTACTGTAACTCGTGTACACTGACATGACTTCTTCTTTCCTATGTCATACTTCTTAAAGAACCTTATTCCTAGGACCACCGTGTCCCATATTCCTGCTCGTATTGTTTCTTACTTCCACAGTGCTGGCATGGTCAATTTTCCCTTCTTTGTTTAATAATTGATTGCGTCTAATAACCAGGTAATCCCACTGAACTAACAGTCATTTTATCAAGTAAAATGGCATCTGATAACCAGTAAATCCCACTGAACTAATAGCCATTTTAGAGAGGACACCACCAGAGTGTGAAAGTATAGCATATAATAAAGATTGGAAGAATTATTCAAAATACATAGAATAACATATGCATATGTATGTGTGTGTGTAGAAAATGAAACCGTCAAATATAAGCTATTGACCCTGAGAGGTGCTAAATGAGTTTATCCTCCCTTTGCAGGGCTCATGGTAACAAAAAAAAAAGTCCACAGACAGCTTGAAGCCATAGACCCATGGTATTGTTTGCTTCCCAATGCAATCAGGGAGTCTGGTGAAACTTGAAATGATACAGGCTCTATGTACGTAAGTACATACGTACGTGTGTGTGTGTGTGTGTGTGTGTGTGTGTGTGTGTGTGTGTGTGTGTGTGCTTAAATATATATATATATATATATATAAATATATATATATATATATATATGTGTGTGTGTGTGTGTGTGTGTGTGTCTATATACATATATATATATATGTACACACACACACACATATATATATATATATATATATATATATATATATATATATATATATATATATATATGGGTCTACTTCATTTGATCGAAAGACCATTTGACCTAAACCCATTTGGTCGAAATTACATTTGATCGAAAACCAGTATTCAAGGCATACAACTGGGATTTGTCCCACTCCCCAATGTCTTGCGACCCTGGAGTTGATATATATATATATATATATATATATATATATATATATATATATATATATATATATATATATATATAGTTAGGGGGGGCGCAGCCCCTCCCCCAGTTTCCTTTAAAAGAAGAAAATAAAACAAAAAGTACAGATTTGAAACGAAAAGAGGTGGGGGCTTTGCCCACCCCCCAATGTGAGGAGTTTGCGCCCCCGACCCCCCCCCCCCAACTATATATACCAACTCCAGGGTCGCACGACATTGGGGGGGGACAAATCCCTGTTATTTGCCTTGAATACTGGTTTTTGATCAAATGAACTTTCGACCAAATGGGTTTAGGTCAAATGGTCCTTCGATCAAATGAAGTAGACCCAAGTTTAGATTCATGTTCCTGGCCCTTATCTACTTTGTTTGTGCAGAGCATTAGTAATTGCTTGCCTCTTAATCTCAGAGAGAGATGGCTGCCAATATGCTGTTTAAGTTTTTGGTTAGTCTTGCCCATGTAGTATGACTCGCAGTGTTCACACAAAGCTAGATAAACGATATTTTTTCTGTCACAATTCCCTGATGCCCTTAACTCAAACTGTTGACCATTAATAGGATGTACAAAAGTCTCGTTCATGTAGATTCACTTAAAATACACACATTTCCCACATCTAAATGTGTCCTTCCTAGCAGTGCATTGTACTGTTTGGTTGTTCTTTATAACGAAGTAACTGCTTCAAGTTATGGCATCTCTTATGTCCAAAAGATGTTTTGTTAGAAATTATGAAGTGTAACTCTGGTATATCTTGTAAAATTTGCCACTGTTTTATCAGTAATGCATTTAACTTGATTTGTGTTCTTATTATACGTTAACATGCATCTAGGGGGTTTGGAACGAGCACTCAAGTTTTTATCAGTCCTATGGTAGGTGGTAGAAAAAGTAGTTTTAGCTAAAGTTCAACGTAATTGTCTAACCTTATCACATACATCGTCTACAGTTTGGGTAGCATAACCCCTATTCTTAAAGTTGGTGGCCATACTATCCAACTGGCTATTCATAACTAGCTCAGATGTACTGAGTCTAGCCAATCTCATCATTTGATTCTTCACAACATTATTGAACATAAAGTGTGG
Organism: Protopterus annectens; assembly: GCF_019279795.1. Lineage (NCBI taxonomy): Eukaryota > Metazoa > Chordata > Ceratodontiformes > Protopteridae > Protopterus > Protopterus annectens. The sequence continues at coordinate 1,073,144,510 of NC_056743.1, forward strand.
GTGCATACTACTCCTATGCAAGTATGAGTTATGTGTAACATGTTTCTTATACAGTGTGGTAACAAGGGTACCATCATGGTTCTTATAGATGGTAATATCAAGAAAGACAATGCTGTTAAGGGCAAAGTTTATTTGTTTTACATTTGATAACTGGGAAAGTCCGACTGGACACATGTCCTTTTTCAGAGGAGGCCCAGGGAGAAAAGCTCCAACATACAAGATACAAATACAATACAAATGTGATACAAAATACAGTTAGAAAAACAGAATGAACAAACTATGTGCAGTGATTTCCAATGCCACAAACAATGTACAGTAAAATGGTACATAGAAGCCCAGTTTAATGGTAAAATAATTTGTGGACAGAGATAACTTGACACCGTAGCTTTTAGATATCCACACAATACTTTAGACTTATCCGAGAGGGGTATGATAAAGCCCTGTTGGAGTTTTGACTACTATGTTTGTGTTTGAGAAACAGTTATACACTGGAAGTTCTTAGTCTTGTTGAAATATGGTATAGCAGAATAGACAGGAGTTTAGCAATTGTCTGTTCTAATACTGAGGTTAGTGGCTTGGTAATTGAATGACGGAAGTGGTTGGATAGCTTAGGAGGGAGAGGTTGAATTAACCAGGGCCTGGTGCAGGAGCAAAGCCATATGTCTGCCAGATGACTTTTTAGCATTTGTTTAAAGTTTGTTAAGGAGGAAAGGGTTGCTATATTTTGAGGCAGAGTGTTCCATTTTTTAGATATGAAGTTGGAAAAGAGGGACTCTCCGGCTGTGTTGTTGGCTTTTGTTACTTGTAATAGTAATCTGTTGCTAGAGTGGAGTGATCTAATGTTTGTGTGTGGAAGTATAACATTTTGGAGGGCAGATGTTTCATCAGTTTGGCAAATGATTTTATGGGCAAAAAATTGTTGGTTGTAAAGGAGGAGTTGTGGAATTTCAAGTTGAGCAATGATGTGATCTAAAAGGAGAGTCTGAGGCAAACCTGGCTATTTTATTGTAGCAGGAATTGAGTTTATCTATTTCAGTCTTTCTTAAGTTTGTGAGTATTGGGGAGGCATAGAGGAGTAAGGGTTGGAAGGTTGGCATAATGGTTAAGGTGTTTACCTTACAGATACAAGGTGTAGGGATTGATTCTCATATGGGGTAATTTGCTAAGCTTAAAATGACCCACAATGGCAGTTAGCCTAGTACTAAACTATGAACCTATATATATATATATATATATGTGTGTGTGTGTGTGTGTGTGTGTGTGTGTGTGTGTGTGTGTGTGTCTGTGTGTGCATGCATTTGAGTTACAGAAAAGTAGTCAAAAGTTCAAATTGCTGAACAGAAAAAAAAAGTACAGCAGCTGGAAAATCATCTTGTGTATCGTTTTTATTTTCTTGGCAAAATCGCATTACAGTGGGGATCTGGGAATTTGTCCTTTTCCCACTGTAATGAGATCTTGGAGTTGGTATATATAATAGCAGGGGTTGTGGGTGGCACAACCCTTATGTGGTGGGTGCATGGGAGCTTGCCCCTTGCAAAATAAATGTTTACATTTTTTTTCATATGTTTTGATCAGCTGGTAATTGACAAATTGTGCTTGATCACTTGTAGTTTGATTTATATAAGTGTGTGTTTTTGTGTGTGCCTGCATGTATGTGTATACATACATTTGCATATATATTTTAAAGGATGCAAGTTTGAATAAACATCACATTTCAGTGCAGTTATAGCACACATTGAAAAACAACATAAATTTGATTATAGATTGTTAATACTACAGTGAAGGTTTTGAGCACAGGCTTTAATCTAAACTGTCTTGAAACTGACCTTATTGCCCAAGCTACTGGCATTGCTTTACATGACATTCCCCCATCCTTCTTTCATGCTGCACCAGCGTTCAGCCTGTTCCATATCACCTTTTCAATATTCCTGTGGCCCTTTCTTAAGTTTAAAGGGGCCTTGTTTTCTGTCATGTAGGTGTAAGCAGTCCCTTACAACAGCCTCTGATTGTTTTCCTTCTTTCTTAGTGTATTTACATACTGTACTGGCTGGACCTTAGAAGAAGTCTCTCTCAGCTTCTGCATTCATTTGTCCAAGACGGACAAGCAGCACCATTTAAAAAGAGCTAGGGAGCATTGTTGCAAAACTCTGTTGTAAGCTTAGTTGAAAAGCAACAACGAGTTACTTCGACACAGGACCCCCCCCCCCCAAGCATATTAAGCCCCTGCAGAAAGCTACTATAACAGAGCAAACCTGAAGTATATAAGTAAAGAGAAAAGAAAGAAAGAAATAGGAAATTACTATTTTAAGTGAAAGAAAATTTTATAATGAAGTTCAAGGTTGCTGAATATGGGTGGAGAGCACTTTCCCTTCATTAAACTCGAACACCCACATTAGCGTGCTACAGTATTGTGTATGCCTACCCCAGCAAAATGTTTGGAACCGTCACTAAATAACCTTTGCAGCTCAATAAAACCTTTGTGATGCAAAGTGTATGTCAGCACCTTCACCTTTCTGAGGCAAATAATCAGCTTTAGGCATCAGCCAGTAGCAGTTTTCTCTCATTTACTTATATGTCCAAACAAAACATGAATATTACAAAAGCAGAACTGCACTCAGTTAAACCACATTTGACTGAATAGACATGCTACCACCCAGCCATCTCTTTTATTGGGAACCTCTGCTTCCTCCCCTACATGTTAAATTGTCCTACATGAATTACCAGTTTCAAATTGGTTTTCATGCCCTCCATAAGTGATGCCAGCTAGGCTTATCTGTAGTGAATCCATGTTCCCTGTACATCTTGCTTGCTTTTTTCAATTTACTCTCTATAGTATGTTACTTTTGACTCAACCAGTCTAATACTGCTCAGTCCCAGAGTTTCTTGCCCTCCTTCTCCACTTCTTCCTGGTGTCTGCCTAATTCTTTTGCACTACATCTTTTTAATGACTTGTCGCCCCTTTTGCTTTACCGTCTGTGGGTCCTAATGTCTTTAATGCATCATTCTGTTGCTGTTGTACATTTCACTTTATGATTTTGCTGCAATCTCTTCCTTATACCCATCCGTTTAATTTCCTAATGTGCAATGTTATATTGACCATATGATTATTTTGGTTACACAGCATCTCATGTTTGCTACCTCTCATTCTCACCTTACCTCTTATCTAACATTCAACCCAGTCTACTGAAGATAGAATTCCCCTTCAAAAGATGCATTTCCAAACTCTGCCCTCTGGATCTCATCCTTTTCTCTCTGCAGTCCCATTTAGTGTCCCATACCACTTTTAATCCAGCCTCATCAGCACTACCCATAAATTAAGCAGAAATGGAGATTGGGGTTGCTTTTTCCTCAAAGCATAAATAGCCTTCCACTCGCTCATTCTGACTGCCATTTGAAATTTCTTCAATGTTGTCTCCTTTATGGGACATTGCAGCAGTTTTTGTTCATGGTATCTTCTTTGTGTGGCTTGAAAACGTCTGATAGAGGCTATAACAAAAAGTAAAGTAAAATTCAGGTGAAAATAAGTTTTCTCAACACATGCAGATGCACTAATAAGAAAAACGTAAATTGCTATCAGTTATTTTTGAACACCTCAGTACATGCTTTGAAACCAGTTGCCTATTACTTTGTAAGCTCAGTCCTCTATAAACTCTAGTTATATTACCATTTATAAGGTAACATAAGTTCACAGTCTTTTCAAAAAGGTGTATTTGCTGAGAACGGGTAACATAAGTTCATTCTTTTCAAAAAGAAGTATTTTCTGAGAATGTACTACTAACCATTCAGCATCATTTTTCTTCTTTTGTCTTTCCATATACAAAATGTGCCAGCTTAATGTATTGATGGATGCATGTATAATTTCAAACAAATTTTCTTCAGAAACATGTTAACAGTAAGTGACCTAATAAGCAATAGCCCTGGTGACTGTCTGTAAGTTGCAGTTTAACCATTAAGAATACAGGTGTATGATGTTTCATTTAATGTTTTTGTTGTCACTTTTAGGTTGATCCCAGCAATGAAATAGTACTTTTCTCCCTAGGAGGTTGTCCCTGGAAAGAACACCTTCTCAAACTTGAGGAAGAGCTTCATTTGGAAAAACCCATCAAATTTGTATTGTTCACAGATCAGAGTGGGCAGTGGAGAGTACAGTGTGTTCCTGCAGGTCTCAACACTTTCCAGAACAGGTAGGCACAGATGTTTTTTTTTTATTCAAAGTAATATGTTAATATTATATGAGTAATGCTAAGCAGACCAGGTAGAATTACCAAGGTGCAGCATTCTTTACTTTTGTAATGTTGTGTTCCTGTGCTTTTTCTTGAAGTGTATTAAATTACTGCAGATGTCCTTCATGGATGCATCTGCAGTCATAACAACTGGGTTGTCCTGTCGTCAGGCAGCCCTTCAGTCGGCCGGATTCCAAAGTCCGGGTCCGGCTTCGGCTGATGTCGCACTTCACCCGACGTCATCTCTGTTGGTCTTCGGGTATAAAGGCATCAGCCGACGCCATTTTCCTCGGTCTTTCTTGCCGCGTGGCGCCCGAAGCAGAAGCTGTTCGCAAGTGCCGGTCGGTCGGATCCAGAGATTACTTCTACCGAATACTACTTCGAAGACTTCTAAAGCTAAGTACCCCGTTGGGGACTCTTTCTTGCCTCAGCCGATGTCAGAAAAAGTTAATAATTGTTTAACCTGTGGGAAACAAATACCTCATAAAGATTTCCACTCTTATTGTCTGCCTTGTTTAGGCCCAGCCCACGACGTAGCAGCCTGTTCGGCCTGTGCTTCGTTCAACCGACGAATGCTTAGGCGTCGGTCGGAGTTTGCTGAACAGTTTTTCGGTTCTGTTTTTGCGTACATTATGCCGTCGGATCCTCCGACTACCCAATCTGCCAAAAAACGCAAAGATAAAGACCGACACTCGCGGTCCGCGGTTTCGGCCGAAACCATGGTTAAGCAAACCGCGAGTGTCTCGGTTTCGGCCGAAACCGAAAAACTGATCAAAGTACAGCTGAATCTATCTCTACAACTGAGGCCCCTGCTACCACTCTTGAAACGGCCTCAGAAATTTTATCCACTACGGTGGTTGCCACTGACTTATCAGACACCATTCCCTTGGATGTCTCTACCCCAGCACGTGGTGCTGCTAGGCCTCCAGCAGCCATGTCCATTAAGGCCTTCGCCAGGGCTAAAGCAGCAAAGACTACTAAAACAGTGCCTGTTAAACCCCCTACAACCAGGCCCTCCTCTAGTTCTCAAATGCTTACTCTGGCAGAAGATTTAATTTCATTAATTAGAGGATCTCAATCTCACCCAGACAGGGCCTCTCAGCCACCAGAGAAGAGACCTAGGGCAGAGCCCCCTGAGCCAGTGTCCTCTGATGAGTCTGCCGATGAATCAGACATAACTGATCAGCCAGAGGCTCCTTTCTCCAATTTTGAAGACTCTGATGCTGAAGAATCCATTCCAGCTGCTTCCCCACCAGAAGAATTCTCCTTTGGGGAAACCTTACATGCCATGCGAGAGCAGTTCCAATGGCAGCAACAGGATTTTTCAGACTCCAGAAAAGACTTAGGACCTTTCTGCACCTTCCACAGCACAGGCCCTTAGCTATACCTCCTGTTCTCTCTGTGGTGGATGATGCTTTCAATGATGTCTGCTCCGCACCAGATTCTTTACCTCCAGCCCCTGCCAAACCAGACAGATTTTACAGGGTGCCAGACACTCATCACCACCTTTACAAGGCCCCTCTTGCAGACCCGAAACTATATCCCAGGGTCCCAAGGCAGTAGCCGCGACCATAGCAAAAACCCTATTCCTTCAGAAAGGGAAGCAAGGTCATTAGACAGATGGGGCAAAAAGGTCTACACTTCAGCTACTCTCTCAGCTAGAGCTTTAAATTGTCAGTTTCACATGATACAATACCAAGAGTTTATGCTTGATCAGTTAACTAAAAAGCTAACCACTGATGAATCTCTTGATAAGAAATATGTATTAGAAATGGTAAATAACATACAACAGGTTAGTAACCATTCCTTAAAATGTGGCTATGATGCACTGGAGGCTTCATTTAGATCAGCCATGACTGGCACAGTGATAAGAAGGCATGCATGGCTAAAGGAACAAGCTCTACCGGATCATGTTAAAGCTAAGTTGCTAGATGCTTCTATGGATAAGACAAGTTTGTTTGGTACACCTGCCCAGCAGGTTATGAAGAAAATGGAAGAAAAGGCAACATCTGTTCAAACGGTTAAAGATTTCTTGCAGGTTCAACCCCCAAGGTTTAGCAGGAACTGGCCTGCCAAAAATTGGTCCTTTCCTGACTCCACAAGACCTCAAAGGGGCAGGAATAGACGTTCCAGAGGCAGAAACCAATCCAGGGGAGGTGCCTACAGAGGACGACAGTGGCAAGGTAACAACAGAGGCACAGACACAACCTCTGCCACTACACCAACTCAACCACAGTGACTTAACCCTAAATCCGCCTACCAGGGAACAAATAGCAGCTGCCCTAGGCGGAAAATTAACCTTATTTTCAAAGAACTGGCACTATATAACAAAAGAGAAGTGGATTTTACAAACCATGGATCAACGTTACGGTTCCACTTCCACACTTTACCAGTCAAAAGAGGAATGCCAAATCTACCGCCAAATCAAAAAACAGAGGCTCTACAACAGATAATGCAGTTAGCAAACATGAGAGCTGTGGAAAGAGTGCCAACAGCAGAGCAAGGAAAGGGTTCTACTCCAGACTATTCCTAGTTGCAAGAAAGGAAAAAGTTGGAGACCAATTCTCGACCTGTCCGCCTTAAATACATACATCATTGTCCCAAAATTCAAAATGCTGACCCTACAGCAACTTCTTCCCATGCTGGGCAAGGAGTGTTGGCTGGTAACTCTAGATCTCAAGGAGGCATACCTGCACGCCCCATTCGACCAATCTGCAGAAGATACCTCAGATTTCTTGCAGGATCAGAGCACTATCAATTCTCAGCATTGCCCTTTGGCTTATCTACTGCGCCCAGAGTATTCACAAAATGCCTGGCATCAGTAATCGCCCATTGCAGACTACAGGGAATTCAAATTTACCCATACCTAGACGACTGCCTGCTACAAGGGGACAACAAAAGCAAGCTGACAACAGATTTACAAAGGGTCATTTACTTGCTGCAAGCACTGGGATACACAGTCAATCTACAAAAGTCAAGGCTGATACCATCCCAAACAAGGACATTCTTGGGCGCGGAATTGGGCACAGTAAAGCAGATGGCATTCCTAACAAAGGAAAAACAAAAAGAACTCCCTCTTTACTTCTTGGCACTAACAAAACTGAACAAGTTAACAGCAAGAAAAGTACTGCAGGCCTTGGGCTTCATGGCATCATGCATAATCTTGGTTCCACTTGCCAGACTACATATGAGAAAACTACAGTGGTACCTAAAGAATTTATGGTCTCAACACAGACACAGCCTAGAAACAGAAATCCCACTAATTCCATGCTTAAAACAGGAGTTCCTATGGTGGGCTCAGGCATGCCAGTCAAACCCAGGGCTACCCTTTCGCAGATGTCAAGCAAGCCAGACCATCACAACAGACGCTTCAGACCTAGGATGGGGGCCCACATGCTGGACAAATGCGTGCAAGGATTGTGGACACAGGATCAACTTCACCTGCACATCAACCTAAAAGAAATGCTGGCAGTAAAACTGGCAATCCAAAAGTTCAGACCATTTCTCAAAGAGGGCCAGTTGATGATAAGGACAGACAACACCACAGTCATGTGGTACATCAACAAACAGGGAGGCACTCATTCATACCCCTATGCAGAATGACTTTGGAGCTGTGGACCCTGGCACTCAGCTACAACATCCAGTTACAGGCAATATTTGTACCGGGAAAAGAGAATACTCTAGCAGACATATTAAGCAGAACCACATCGGATGCCCACGAATGGAAGCTGCACCCGGACATCTTCAAGACCATCTCAAAGAAATGGGGAAAGCCTCAGATAGATCTATTTGCATCACCTACCAATCACCAGCTCAAAAAATTCTGCACAAGGGCATTCCACCCACTAGCATGGAAAGTGGATTCGCTCTCCTTCAGCTGGAAAGGCCTAACAGCATATGCATTCCCACCTCTTCCCTTGATACACATGGTATTACTAAAAATCAAGGAAGAACGTCCAAGGATAATCCTGATAGCTCCAAACTGGCCAAGACAACACTGGTACCCACTGCTGAGGAGCATGTCTCGGAACAATATGTGGCCAATACCCCTGATGCCTTTGATGTTAACTCAGAACAACTACAGCATCATACATCCAAACCTAAAACGTTGCAACTGACTGCATGGAACATCACATAGCAGCAGCTAATCCAGAACTTTCCCAAAGAGTTAGAGACATTATTCTTGAAGCACGCAGACCTTCAACAAGAAGAAACTATGCTGGAAAATGGAAAAGGTTTGTCATTTGGAGTACTAAAAGAGGAAAAGATGTGTCAAACATAGATATGCCTAACATTCTGGAGTACCTAGCCGAACTTCTTCATTCAGGCCTGTCCTACTCCTCCATCAAGATACATGCATCAGCTATTTCAGCAGAATACAGCTTTGATCCACCTGTTTTTTCTCACCCTTTGCTCAGGCAGTTCCTCAGAGGAATCAAGAATGTAAAACCTCCAAGGAAACCACCATTACCAGCTTGGGACTTAAACTTTGTGCTAGAAAAATTGACACTATCACCCTTTGAACCAGCAGCAACAGCAGACCTACAACACCTGTCATGGAAAACTGCTTTCCTACTGGCAATTACTTCAGCAAGGAGGGTTTCAGAACTACAGGCCTTAATGGCAGTGCAATCCTTCCTAATCTTCCACCAAGATTGTCCATGAGGACTAATCCTACATTTATGCCTAAGGTGGTATCCAGAGTGTCTTTAAACCAGGCAATCCACCTTCCTACCTTCTTTCCCAACCCACAAAACAGAGGGGAAAGAATATTGCATACCTTGGATGTACATAGACAGCTACGCTACTACTTGGACAGAACAAAAAGTAGCAGAAAGACTGACCAACTTTTTGTAGCCTATGCAACAGGAAGGGAAGGAAAAGCTATTTCCAAACAGACAATCTCCAAATGGATAGGAAATTGCATACGATTCTGTTATTCCTTCCATGGAAAACCAAATCCACAGAACATAAGACCTCATTCTACAAGGGCAACAGCCACTACCACAGCCTTCTTACGAGGAGTGACAACCAAAGACATTATTGAGGCGGCTACTTGGACCTCCGTGCATACATTTGCCAAGCATTATAATTTGCCTCTATATTCCAGATCCCGAGCAGGGTTTGCCACTGCTGTACTGCAAGGGATCCTAAACACACCATAATCTAGTTTTATCCTCCTCCCCTTGTTGGCTATGGTATTCTACCCAGTTGTTATGACTGCAGATGCATCCATGAAGGACATAGTACAGTTTTGTACCTACCATAAATGTAGATGTCCGAACTGGATAGCATCTGCAGTCAGGATTACCCTCCCTCCTTCCCCTCTGTGGTACTCCAAGGGTGTTTACCCTCCTAATAGCTAGCTGGTGGGGGGGAGTCTTTTATGGTGTATTTGTTTGTATATATGTGCATACATGCTTATTTTGTGTTTACCTCTATCTTTTGGAAACATTGGCATCTATCTAAATTTTAGCCTTCAAGAGGGCTACTGGCATCTGGGGCAAGAAACACTGAGGAAAATGGCGTCGGCTGATGCCTTTATACCCGAAGACCAACAGAGATGACGTCGGGTGAAGTGCGACATCAGCCGAAGCCGGACCCGGACTTTGGAATCCGGCCGACTGAAGGGCTGCCTGACGACAGGACAACCCAGTTGTTATGACTGCAGATGCTATCCAGTTCGGACATCTACATTTATGGTAGGTACAAAACTGTACTTTACCATTAATTACTTATTTTGCTGTCTGGTGTTCATCCTCTTATGAGGATGGTGATAGTCTCATTTGAGGTCAGTTGTTAACTGGGGAACTCACACTGGCAGCAGGTGCTTGTATGTGCATCTGCCTTTCACACCAAGAACAGGCACCAGTAAACTTGGAATATGAGTAGTGATCTTACTTCAGGAGGAATCCTGAGAAAAATTATATCCAATGGTATGCATTTCTTCCATTGATGTTCTTCATGTTTCACTGTTGCAGTCATTACATTTGGGTAATCTGCTGGCAGGTTGCCCTCAGTCAGCCTGATTAACAAAATCTTGGGTCCTGCGTTGGTTGCTGTCCCTTCTTCCATGATGTCAGGTCGTCAGGGGTATAAAACATGCAGCTGACACCATTTTCATTAGTCTTTCTTGCCGTGCAGTGCCCGAAGCAGAAGCAGTTCGCAAGTGCCGATCGGCCGACTCCTGAAATTTTCGTTTTCGAGTTTCAGAACTGAAGTCTTCAACCTAAAGCTAAGTACCCCGTTGGGGAAACTTTTTCTTGCTCCTTACTGATGTCAGTAAAAGTTAATAAGTGTATTACTTGTGGGAAGCAAATACTGCATAAGGATTTTCATTTGTACTGTATCCCTTGCCTAGGCCCTGACCACAATGTGCCTTGCTGTCGGTTTTGTGCTAAATTTAACCAACGCACTATTAAGCGTCGGTATATTTTTGCATCTAAATATTTTGGCTCAAGATTTAACTATCCAGAAATGTCGTCGGCTAGCAGTCCGACTACCGGAATTCACAAAAAACGCAAAGAAAAAGACAGAGACAGACCGTCGAGGTCCAAAACCGATGATAAAGCTTCTCCTAAGCCAGTCGCCGGTTCCCCAGTACTCAGTTAGGTGCTTTCACAGCCCCTGATACCCACTACTTTTGATTCGCAGGCCTCTACTGAGACCCATTTGGAGTCCAATATGCCGCGAGACACTAAGTATTGAACCCGCGGATGTCTCTACCTTAGATGGGTCCGGAGCCGCTGTGCAGGCACCGGCTTCTGAGGGTGTTTTCAGGCCTAAAGATTTGTATATTAAACCGGCACCATCTTCAAAAACAAGGCCAACTTCTATGTCTAAAAAACTGACGCTTGGGCCACGTGCACAGGCCCCTATGCCTAAAAAACAAATGATCAAAATGGCTGAGGATTTAATTACCTTGATCAGGGTTCCCCAACTCCCTCCTGCTAAGAGGCCTAGGCAAGGCACTGATTATGAATCTACAGATTAGGTTTCCATTTCTTCTGATTCCTCTTCTGATCAGGACTTATCAATTCCACCTTATGAGGACTGTGATGCAAAAGAATCCATCCCTTCTGCTTCTCCTTCTGAGGATTTTTCTTTTGGAGAAACTTTGCATACCATAAGGGAACATTTTCATTGGGAGAGTCAGGATTTTTCAGAATCCAAAAAGAGGCTTAGGGATTTCCTTCCTCTTCCTCAGCATAGGCCTTTGGCTATACCTCCTGTTTTAGACATTGTTGATGATGTTTTCTCAAAATCCAACATGGCTCCTGATTCCCTGCCTCCGGCTCCTAGTAAGCCAGACAGATATTACAGGGTTCCTGACTCCCACAAATTTCTTTTTAAAAACCCTACTGCTGACCCTGAAACAATGTTTCAGGGTCCCAAGGGTGTTAAGGCTTCTACTGCTAAAAATCCTACCCCTTCTGATAGAGACTCCAGGGAGCTGGATAGATGGGGTAAGAAGGTATACATGTCTGCAACCCTGGCAATCAGGGCTTTAAACTGTCAATTTCATATGCTTAAATATCAGCAGCATGTCATGGGCTTACTTAAACAGAAAATGATGTTGATTTTTGACTGTGTGGAAAATAAAGAATTACAGGATTTATTGCATTCAGATGAACAAGTTGGAAAGCATACTTTGCAGTGTGGTTTTGATTCCTTGGAGGCCTCTTGCAGGGCCGCTGTAACTGGATCTGTGATAAGAAGGCATGCTTGGCTCAAGGAGCAAAATCTGCGTGATCATATTAAAGCAAAATTGTTGGATGCTCCTTTACAACAGGACAGTCTATTTGGTAATAAGGCAGAAAAAGTTTTGAAAAAGATGGAAGAAAAAGATAAATCTATGCAAACTGTAAAAGATTTCCTACAAGTCCAGCCACCCAGGTTCAGTAGGCACTGGCCTACTAAGAATTGGTCCTTTCCAGTACCCACGAGAGCCGCTCAGGTCAAACCCAGACACTCCAAAGGCTCCAGGTTTCAGTCACAAGGAACTTACAGAACAAAACAATGGGGTGCCTCCACTCCAAATCTGGAAGTAGCAAGGCACCTCCCTAGGGTAAACAGTCTCAGTGACTTTCCTCTGCCATTTCCAAGCACTTATCTTTTGGCAGCCCCTTTCGGGGGGGGGGAACTAGCACTTCATGCACAAAATTGGCATCTAATTACCCAGGATAAGTGGGCTTTAAATATAGTATCCCAGGGATACAGATTTCATTTCCACACATTGCCAATTCCAAACGGATGGCCAGAGGCCCAGAAACAAGTTATGTCCCTCATGAATATGGGGGCTATTCAGCCAGTACCAGAAAAGGAAAAGGGACTAGGTTTTTATTCAAGACTTTTCCTGGTACCCAGAAAAGACAAATCATGGCGTCCAATTCTGGACTTATCCATTCTAAATACTTTCCTGGACATTCCAAAATTCAAGATGCTAACTCTACAACAGTTACTGCCTATGCTAGGCAAGGATGCCTGGTTGTTAACTCTAGACTTAAAAGAGGCTTACCTGCATATCCCAATCAGGGAATCTTACAGAAGATACATCCGCTTCAAAGCAGGCTATTTGCATTACCAGTTCTCTGCACTGCCCTTTGGCTTATCTACTGCGCCCAGGGTCTTCACAAAGTGCCTGGCACCAGTAATTGCATTTTGCAGACAAAGAAACATTCAAGTTTATCCTTATCTGGACGATTGTCTAATTCAGGCAGAAAACAAGGATACTCTTCTACAGCATCTGGCATTTGTAAAAAGGCTTCTAACCTGCCTAGGGTACACCATAAACGAAAAGAAATCACAACTGGTACCCTCTCAAAAAATTACATTCATGGGTGCAAGCTTGAATACACCTGCCCAGATGGGTTATCTCACGCCAGCCAAACAAATCCAATTGATGACGTACTTCAAACAAGTGGCTACAAAAACCCAGTTATCTGCAAGACAGATTCTGCAGGCCTTAGGGTTCATGGCTTCCTGCATTCTTCTAATTCCATATGCAAGACTGCTTATGAGGAAACTTCAATGGTACCTAAAAAGCTTATGGAGTCAACATTGTCACAGCCTGGAAACAATGATTCCTATCATTCCTTGCCTGCAGCAAGAGTTCCTATGGTGGGCAGAGGCCTGTCACCAAAACAAGGGGCTGTCATTCATTCCACCCCCTGCCACCCAAACCCTGACTACAGACGCATCAGACTATGCTTGGGGGGGGGGGGGGCGCATCTGGCAGGGAGATGCATTCAGGGCGAATGGATCCCAAATCAAATGCACCTGCATATCAACCAGAAAGAGATGCTAGCTGTACAGAATGCTCTGACAGCTTTCAAGGACTTTCTTCATCCAGGACAACTACTGATAAAGACGGACAGCACCACAGTCATGTGGTACATAAAAAAGCAGGGGGGTACCCATTCCTACCCCCTTTGCAGACTAGCCATGGCCTTGTGGAACACAGCCTTGACTTACCAAATACATCTACAAGGTCAGTTCCTGCCAGGAAAGCAAAATAATGTGGCAGATGAACTAAGCAGAAATCTTATGGCCCCACACGAATGGAAACTGGATCTGCAAATCTTCAGCATGTTGACACGCAAATGGGGGAGCCCAGGCATAGTAATATCTATCAGTTGGACAAATTCTGCACAAGAATCCAATCACAAAAAAGCTTGAAAAGTGGATGCTTTATCCTTCAGCTGGAAAAACCTATCAGTCTATGCTTTTCCCCCTCTGCCTTTGCTCTCCAAGGTATTACTAAAAGTCAGACAGGAAAAAACAAAAATGATTGTGATTGCTCCAGACTGGCCTCACCAACACTGGTACCCGCTCCTTCGCAATATGTCACACCTTCCTCCATGGTACCTGCCTCAGACAGCTTATCTACTGTCTCAGCAGAACTTTCAAATTCTACACTCAGCTCCAAACTCTGAATCTTGCAGCATGGCTAATCAACTAATTTCACCAGTTACATCTCTCAGCAAACCTGTGATGGATGTCAGTTTGGAGGCTAGAAGGCCTAATACTAGAAAATCTTATGCTGATAAATGGAAAATATTCTGTGCCTGGAATCAGGCACAAGGAATAAGCACAGAAATGCCCAATATTCCTCAGATTCTGCAATATTTAACCAAGATGCTTCACAAGGGCCCATTTTTCTCTTCCATAAAAATCCACGCCTCTGCCATTTCAGCTCATTACAACACAGAGCCTCCCCTATTTTCTCATCCCCTGCTAAAGCAGTATCTCAGAGAGGCCAAAAATTTAAGACCTCCCAGGAGAGCACCAACTCCTACATGGGACCTCAATTTTGTGTTGGAAAAACTCACCCTACCTCCTTTTGAGCCAGCTGCTACTGCGGACATAAAATTTCTCTCTTGGAAGACAGCTTTTCTTTTAGCAGTCTCTTCATCTAGAAGGATCTCAGAACTACAGGCTGTCATGGCAGTGGAGCCTTTTATTATTATCTACCCAGACAGGGTAGCGCTCAGGACCAATCCATCCTTTATGCCTAAAGTGGTATCTAGTGTGGCTCTTAATCAGACCATTCATCTGCCAACTTTTTTCCCAAATCCACAGAACAAGGGGGAATGGATTCTGCATTCATTGGATGTACACAGACAAGATTCTACTTGAACAGGACAAAATCTCTAAAAAAAATCTGAGCAACTACTGGTGGCATTTGCTGCAGGGGCAGAGGGAAAGGCTATCTCAAAGCAGACAATTTCAAAGTGGATAAGCCATTGTATTCATTTCTGCTACATGCATCATGGTAAACCTGTCCCCAAGGGGATCAGATCCCATTCCACCAGGGCTGCATCTACTTCTGCAACCTTTCTCAGAGGGGTTCCTACCAGAGACATTCTAGAAGCTACCTGGAGCTCAGTTCATACGTTCACCAAGCATTACCTTTTACCTCTCTTCTCTAAATCCAGAGCAGGCTTTGCCACTGCTGTCCTGCAGGGCCTTATAGCTGCTCCTAATGCTGTATAATTCCATCCTCCCAACCATAGCTTTGGGATTCTACCCAAATGTAATGACTGCAACAGTGAAACACGAAGAACATAGTACAGTTGTGTACACTTACCATAAATGTAGATGTTCGAGTGTATTCACTGTTGCAGTCCTGGTTACCCACCCGCCAGCCCCCTACTTTTCTCTTTTTATACCTCTTCTTTCTGTTACTATGCTCAAAAGCCTTTTTGTTGTATTTGCTTTTATTTGGAGGAATATTTTTTGTGTTCTAAATTACATGCATATATATATATATATATATATATATATATATATATATATATATATATATATATTGCTCCCCATTTGAGGGGCACCTGACGTCTGGGGCAAGAAATACTGATGAAAATGGCATCGGCTGCATGTTTTATACCCTTGACGACCTGACGTCCTGGAAGAAGGGACAGCAACCAACGTAAGACCCAAGACTTTGTTAATCAGGCCGAATGAGGGCAACCTGCCAGCAGATTACCCAAATGTAATGACTGCAACAGTGAATACACTCGAACATCTACATTTATGGTAAGTGTACACAACTGTACTTTCTCTACCTGATACAAAATGCTTAGTATCTGTATTCTTTATATCCATAGCCCCTTACACCTAGCCTTTATTTTCATGTGCTTACCACCATCATGTCCAGCTGTTTCATGTTTATCACTGTCTCTCCTCTAGTATCTTACATTTCAAGTGCTGGAAAAAAAGTGTAGTTTAATCTTTCAAAAGTTATATTTTACTCATGTGGTCATCCTATATTGAAGCAGGACCACCATTATGCTTGCCTGTTCTGTTTTGCATCTTCGTATGACATCTGTATCATCAGTGCTAATCATGACATTTGCAGCTGCCTATGCAGAGTTTAGGTGTTTCTTGCTTCTCTGTCTTTCATTGAAAGTAAATCAATGAAGGGTAGAGGAAGAGCCAAGTTTCAGAAGAATGTTTGGAATGTCGGCAGCACAAAATAAAGGCCGAATGTAATGAATCATGAGTCTGGGGTAAAGGCCCCGAACCTTATTACTTTTTAAGATCAGTATTATCCGGGCATCTTCATTCCCTGTGCTGGTTTCTACCTCTGTAGTTAGGTTTGTGTCTTTCACTCTTTCTAGACACCCAACCACAGGCAATGCTCTTGGCCCCAGTTTCCAGACGTGAATGCTTTTTTGCTTTGGTGGCTAACACTGCTTCCAGCATTTTAGCCTGGAGGCTGTCACTAGTATTGGCTGAAATTTCTGGATTTAGTTCTGTCACAGCAATGGTGTGAATAAAAGTAGTTCCTACCAACTTTTGTATTCTTTCCCCAAGTAATGAATTTTTCCACCAGGTCAGAGTAAATAATTCCTCACTTGTCATTGTTTCACCTGGACTTGTCACTGGCCTTTAGTCACAATGCCACCCTTGGTCATTTTTGAATTTGTTCATTTCATGTGATAAAGGCTAACCAGACATGCCCTAATGTATCTTTTGGTACATTGCAAAGAAGTGGGATAATTAGATTCTGCTGTCTGCCTACCAATCCCCAAGAAGTAGATCTGCCAAGCATTACAGCCTTCCTGATGTCAGCTGTACATTCCTGCATAGTCACATATTCCAGTGTCCCCGCACTACAAGTGCTGTCTTATTATTGGAAACATTGGTTTATTACCAAGCACTATGATATGAAAAGCTCCCTTACCCTGTGTGAGATCCACCTGTGTTCACTGAGGCTGAGAAATATGAGTTGCTGCACTCTGAAACCAGCAGGAACAGTGTGGCCTATTTTTTTTTATAAATTCCTTTCCTTGAGTATTCTTCCTGTAGGGAGACTCTCAGGATGGAGTTCCAACACTTCGAGTCATTACTTGCTGCCACTCTTCCATCATCCTTGTTCATCCTAAACTTTCTTAGTTGAAGACCCTGAAATCTGGAAATCCCTTCCAGTGCACATCATAAATATTCCCTCCTTTATAGCTTTCAAAAGTTTTTAAAATCCCAGCTGTTTAGCCTTGGCTACTTTTTCCTGCGTTACCACTCCACCTAAACTACTATATTTTCCAAATTTCATCACAGACAAGCTCATCTCATGGTCATTGACTATAAAAAGGATCTGCAGTTTTATTGACAGTTTAAATGTGCAATTGCTATGTTTTACATTCTTACTGTTACTGTCTTTACCAGTGTATAGTAGTTGGTATTCTTCATCCATTTACAATAGAAGGTCTTGGCTAAAAATGAGCCTAAGTTACCTAACCTACCATCCTAAACAAATAACAATAAAAAAGTAAATAACATAAATTCTTCAGAAAGACTTCAGAGTCCTTTGTTCTTCCAGGAAGCATAAATGGCATATGTGGTTCAGGAGAATGTACAATCCTAGGTCACCATTACTTTGAAGCCATTTCAAATAAATGCCATTTGGGGAGCTTGGATTGTACATTCTCCTAAAAAGACAGATTAACTTGTGTAGAATGGACCTTATTCCTTCAAAAAAGGGTAAAAACAAAATTCATTGTCATTTCTGCTGCATAGTATAAATCCAAGACGCACCAACGTTTAATTTCTGTTTGCCTGATTCCATGCCACAGAGGGGTGGAGCCCTTACTGTGACCTAGGTGACCAGGCTTTGGTTAGCATCCTTGACACTGGAGGAGCAAGGGAAGAATGAAGGGGCATGATATATGCATTCTCTGAGCAGGTGCAATTCATTGCGTCAACTTATCAGAATGTTTAACATTTGTACTACTGGCATGTTCAGTTGGAATCTCAGAATTTTGGCAAAAGCTGGTATTTTGTTGTCCAAGATCATGATACAGCGGAGAGTGGGGTTTAGCTGTTTCCCCACTGTTGTTTGATCTGGTTGGTATATATATGTGTGTGTGTATATATATATATATATATATATATATGTGTGTGTGTGTGTATAAATATATATATATATATATATATATATATATATATATATATATATATATATATATATATAGATATAGATATATATAATATATGCATATATGGGCGGCAACGGTGGTGCAGTGGTTAGCATTGCCGCCTCACAGCAAGAGGTTCTCCGGTTCGATCCTCGGCTGGGGTGCCTTCTGTGCGGAGTCTGCATGTCCTCTCTGTGGTCGCGTGGGTTTCCTCTGGGTGCTCCGGTTTCCTCCCACATCCCAAAGACATACTGCAGATGGATTGGACACTCTAAATTGGCCCTAGGTGTGAGTGTGTGCATGTGTGTGCCTTCTGTGCAAGGTTGGGTGCTGGGCTGGCAACTCGACACCGTAAAACTCCCACTGCCAATTATGAGCGGACAAGGTGATCCGCTGTGGCGACCCCTAACCGGGAAAAGCCGAAAGAAGAAGAAAGAAGAATAGTATATGCACATATATATATATATATATATATATATATATACATATATATACAGATATATATATATGTATATATATATATATATATATCTGTGTGTGTGTATATATATGTGTGTGGATTTAGGACTTTTGAACGAAAGTTCAAAAGCCCTAATCCATTACTACCAAACACACTTTAACGAAAGTGCTTTCATCAAAAAAGCGCTTTCATTAAAGTATGTTTAAAAAAAAAAAAAAACACACAAAATATACTTGAATGCAGGAGAGCAAGGCCCCCTGCACCCCCTCCCACTTTAATATTCTGGTGCGGTAAGGGAAGATTCTCTTTTCCCCACTGTAGTACGACCTCGGAGCAGAACAGCAACAACAAGCATACTTACGAGAAAGTACTGCTTCAGTGAACAGCACTTTCGCGCAAGTATGCTCACCAAATTGGGATTCGGTGAAAGCTGCAGTCGAGCATGCATATATAAAAGCAGTTGTGGGGGGGGGGGTGCAAAGGGGTTTACTCACTGTATAAACATGGTTTATATTTTTTGGGGGTACATTTTTTTGTGTTTCCACCTTTTTGAGTCAGTCTTTTAGGTATCAGTCATTTGTTTGACCAGTACAGAGATAGGAATATTATGGGGCTGTACAGTTTCTGTACTGGAGACTGGAGAAACCACCACCCATGTTCTATGACTGGATGGTATGGCTACTTGCTGGTAATGCCCCTTGCCACCTTGCTAAAGTGAGGGGTGTTCAGCACAGTTAGCCCGTGGCATGCTCCCTTTTTTGTGACCCAAGTGTACACACAAGTTGTAGGGCATAAAAGGAAATAACCACCTGTAATGGCTGCCTAGATGATAGTACCTCTCAGTCAACCCTTTCCGTGGTGATGGCGAATGAATGGGCTTATTGGATGGGAGGGGGCTGATGACTGCCAGGAAGCAGTGGCAAAAAATGCAAAACACAAAGCTGTTAGCTTCTGTTTTCTAGACAAAAATCTTATTGTAAATATGCCTTTGTTGCTGTTGTCTTGATGCTGAAGTCACTTCATATTTCATATGCTGCAATTCCATGCTTTACTGGTGTGATGCACTGGAGAAGATAATTGTCCTTTACTCCCCTGCATCTTAAAGCTGTGTAGATGTTTCTGATTGTTTTGGAGTTTGCTTTCTTGTATCCAGGCATAGCAGCACAACTTCTGTTGTTTTGAGGCAGATTACTTCATTTTGTCCTAATATCTATACTGTTAATAATCACCAAATGGGTCACAAGTCCTGGTGACCCTGTCTGAGAACTGTCAAACCCCAGACCTACAGACAGGGAAATATCTTTCATTTGTAGTTACAGACTCAGTCTAAGAAAGTGTTTTGGCGTCCCAGTTCTACAGAGCCTTTTTGTTCCAGGATTGAGCATGGAAACTGATAAATCCAAAGGTTTGTGTTTCCTGACAACACAGAGAACAGGTATACTTTTTTGTGTTGTAGAGCTTGGATGCAATATAAAGTTCCACAGTACCACACATCTGTCTGCAAGTGATGGTACTGCAATTAACTGTCTCTTTTCAGAGGCTACTAAGACATTAAAGCTCACCTTCTTTCCTCCTAGAATCAGCCAGCTCTGACATCTGGTACTCCCTGGCTAGTTCATCTTTCAGTCCAAATGCCCACGGGTGGCCATTTGTATTTTCCAAGCCCAAAGAAGATTACATATGAGAGAGCACTCATATCCCATGTTTCCTTGGGCTTGTAGAGAAAGGGTTGTGTATTATCTCTTAAGCTGAGACTGGTCTTTTGTAGTACTTGGGCTGTACAGTTTGTTTTGCAGCCTGCGGCTTCGGGACTCATAACACCTCTGGACGGGCATTAATTACACATTAACACACACCCTGTCAGGTTTTATTGCTTGCTTAACCTACAGAACACGCATCACCAAACATTTTCACCTACAAACTTTAGGGCTGTCCTGATGTTTCATTGTCTTACTCAGTTGTAAATGATTCCATTTATCCCCTCTTAGGGGATTGAAATGCAAAACTGAAGGCACATGGGATGAAACTGATACGACAGCTGTAATGGCAGCAAATGGGAGAAATCAGAAGAAGCTGAACATTGAGATAGAAGAGAAAATAGTGGAACAGGTTAGAAGCTCCAAGTATCTGGGAGTGGTGGTTGAGAAGGGAAGTCTGAATAAGGAGGTCAGAGCTAGAATTAGAGAGGCTGCAGCCAGCTGACACACAGTGTCAAGGGTAGTGTATGACAGAAGAATACCAAAGAGGCTGAAATGTAATTTGTACAAACCAGTGGTACTACTGTATGGCACTAAAGGCAGAGGTTGAGCAAGTGAGAGGTGATGGAGATGAAGTGCCTGAGATGGGTTGTAGGATGCACACTGTGGGACAGATGAAGAAATGAGGACATAAGAGCAGAAGCCAAAGTAGCTCCTATTGCAGAAAAGGTCAAAGAGTGGTTCAGGCACATATGCAGGAAAGCAGAAGACAATCTGGTGAAGAACTTTGGGCTCCTAAAAACAGAGGTGGCTAACTTCATGGCACCCATGCAATTGGAGAACAGCTGCATGACCGCCAAATCATACACTAGTGCCCTGTATGAACACATACACAAATGCATGGATATCGCCATACCCAATAGAACCAAGACGCTCTCCTCCAAAAAACGGAAGCCAATCTGGTGGTCCCCTGCCATAAACAAACTCTACAACAGAAGAGGAAACTGATGCAAAATAAGGTGAAGTCCCAAGACTGGAAAAAACTCCTGTATCAGCCTCAACAAAAAGGTGAGATTCTTCATCAAATCCTCTAAAGATAGCTATGAAAATAGAATTGCAGCAGATAGTAAAGACAACCACAAGGCCTTCTCTAGTTATGTAAAGAATCTCCATGGCAATACCCAGATTTGCTCGGAGCTGTTGCAGAATGGCACCTCCTATACCAAGCCAACAGATATTGCCAATATATTGGCAGACAGATTCAGTGCCAACTTTACCCCTCTCACAATAATCACAATACCAATAGATTGCCAGGCACCCAGTATTAATGCTGCACAGGCTAAAACAGGACTGTCCAAGGCCAAAAATACAGCTTCTATGGGACCCAACAATATCCCTGGCTGTGTTTTACATGAACTACAGAGTGAACTGGCACCTCACCTGTGTGCCATGTTCAATCACAGCCTCACCTCAGGCTTTGTCCCTACCGAATGGCGCACTGCTACAGTCATCCCTCTCCACAAAGGAAGAGCGACTACAGACCCTGGGAACTATCACCCCATTAGCCTGACAAGTCTGATATGCAAAGCTATGGAATGTGTATCATCATGGACCTAATAAACAAGCATATAGGGAATCTCCAAACTCTGGATCCCACACAGTTTGGCTTTGTGAAGGGTAGATCATGCTTGCTCAACCTGGACTACTTCTTTGAGTCAGTTACAAGAGCTGTGGATGAAGGCAAGGTGGTTCATACAGACTACCTCGATCTGGCCAAGGCCTTTGATACCATTCCCCACTCAGGAATCATAGAAAAACCCATTAAACTAGGCATCAACCCCTATATCACTAGGAGGGTTGCACACTGGCTCACAGATAGAGCCCATAGTGTGAAAGTAGCTGACTCCAAGTCAGACTGCTGACCAGTCATGAGTGGAGTTCCACAGGGTTCGGGCCTGGGTCCTCTCCTGTTTGGTATTTACTTCTCTGAAGTCCAGGCCAACACGAATGGACTCTGGCTGACAAAGTTCGCAGACGATTGTAGGTTGGGAGCCATTATTAACTCCCCAAGTGATGCTGACATCCTACAGAAAGGTCTCACTGAGACCAACGACTGGTGTCAGAACCACGGCCTTAAGCTCAATGCCAAAAAATGTGTTGTCATCCCCTTTGGGAAAAACCCAATTCCCATGAATTACCACATCAATGGTAGTCCACTGAACACAGAAGGCATCATAAGAGATCTGGGAACACAGGTTGACAGCAACCTCTGTTTTGACCACCACATTACTACTGTGGTCAGAAAGTCCTTCTATGTGGCACATCTCATTACTAAGAGTTTTGCATCTAGGAAGAAAGAGGTCATTGTCTCTCTCTCTCTACTTTTCCCTCATTAGGCCAGTCATTGAGTACAGTGCCTCATTTGGCATGTACTTCACTAGACACCTGCAACAACTGGAGAGGCCACAAAAGTACCTCACAAAGAGGATCCTAGGCCTTAAACACTTGTCATATATGGACAGACTCAAAAAACTCCAACTATTCTCTCTCTCATATCGCCTACTTAGAGGAGATTTCTGCTTGACTTACAAAGCCATGTCTGAC